>NC_133316.1:25243596-25361653 GCF_012295235.1 Primulina huaijiensis
CGATTACTTGCCTACTTGTATGTGCCTTTATTTATTCATTTTTTTTCTCTTTTTTAAATCCTATATTTTATCGTTCAAAAATACATATAAATTAAGATTAACAGTTTACTACTTATTGGAGAGAAAAAGCGTTTTTACCTCATCATATCGTTTGTAAGTGTATAATCTAATGTTATATATCTCACATATGTGCAGGACATCGATGATATAATCAACCACAACATAGAGAGTCATAGTTTTTTGTTAAAATTGGATAGGACCGTCTCAAACAGTGAAGAGATGGTTTCAATAATTGTTAAAAGCGTTCAAAAACAACGCCCAATTCACTCCAAAAACATCCAAACTAAAAACATAGATCATTAGGAAAGCTAAATAATGCAAGCAAAGAAGGATGAAAGAGCTATGCTTCCACATCTTCGAAGAGAAACATTCTCGGTCGACTATAGAAATTAAGGACGACGAGCTTCTTGATCAAGAGACGGACTGCATGCAAAAAAACAAACACTGTTGTTATGACGACCAAATAAGGGAAACGTTAAGAGATTTTTCATTATGTAATCAACACTCGTTTAACTTTTTTTCAAGTACTCGTTTAACTTTTTATGCAACTACTTTCTATCTTTTTTGTCTTATTTGTATGAATTCAACATATCATATAATATTAGTTATACAAAAATTTTGTTTTATTATCTTAAAAAATAACTCGATTTCATTATGTTGAACGTGCATCTTCCTAGTTATACATAAATATGTACGTGTATGAATATGAGTGACAGCCTTATCTGCTAAGTTCAATACAACGGCCATTGGAAGACGATGACATCAATGACATATTCTTCAATCCATCACTTCCATAATTTTAACGTAATCGCTAATCCATCCCGAAAAGTTTCGCTAAAGAAATTGAAGTATTCAATGCGCTTCCATTGACGATTCGTTCAACCCTTTCCTACGACTCCAATCCTCAACATACCGTAATTCATTGGTAGCTCTATTTTTTAAATTTTGTTTTCGAAAATTGATTTTAAAATCCATATGTTCAAGAATTAAACGAACATAGTTTCACTACTTTGTAGCTGATCATAAGTAGACGCAGTCGACATCTACTGACCTTTATTCTACAGATATCTACGGAAAGTCGGTAGACGTTGTCCACTGATGTCTACCGAAGAGCAGTAATACGTAAGCTGAATCTCAGTCAGACATGAATTGAAAATCAGTTTACATGAACTGAAAATCAATGAAACTCGTCCACATAAACTTAAAATCAACGGAAACAGTCTATATGTACTAAAAATCAGTCAAAACTCGTCCCACAAGAATTAAAAATCAGTCAAAACAAGTTTACATGAACTGAAATAAAAAAAGAATGACTGGAAATTGATGTCCTTCTCTTTTCCTCCATTATCTTGTATTCTAAATTGAAGAACTCCATACAAAGAATGGAACATCGGAAAATAACGAAAGTTGAATGTTATTTACTAGTCAATATCGCCATAGAAGGAAAAGATTTAAACACATAACAAAGTTGAGGAGAAAAGAGATGGTGTGTTTAGAAAACCCATTTGAGAAGAAGATTTTAAAATACATATGGAGGGATCCATTTTTTGTTCTTAGTTGATGTTTTTAGTAAGGATAATCTAAATATGAGGCCTATTTTTTAAATATGAAGTTGAATGGTCTTATATACCTAAATTCCCAGTGTTTTTCGTGTCCAAGAATCAAAATTCATGCCCTTTGCAAAATTCATCTTTGTTTCACAAGTTCAAGAATCAAGATTCATAACCCAAGGCATAAAATTCCTCTCTTTTGCACAATCTTTCCTGTACAAGATTCAAGACTTATAAATTTGATTTTACTACTAGCATTGGTAATTGGTATTCGGTTTTGTTAAAAGGTGGATCCCTATGTGGAGAGTGGAATGCTGATAGTGCCCCCTTGCAAAATTCATCTTTGTTTCTTAAAGAATCAAGATTCATAACCCAGGGCATAAATTCCTCTCTTCTGCACAATATTTTCCTGTTCAAGATTCAAGACTTATAAATTTGATGGTGATTGGTACTTGGTTTTGTTAAAAGGTGGATTCCTGTGTAGAGAGTGGAATGCTGATAGGGCTAATGTCTGGTCGCGCTTCTAGTTTTGCCATACAATATTTGGGGCAAAAGCATTATCTTTGAGGTTATAGAGTTTCGAAACATGTTTAAGGTTGTGTAATACGTTAATTACCTGTTTTCCACTGAGAAGAATTTAGTGTCTCTTTAATCAAAAGCATTATCTTTGACATTGTATTTAAAACTTTTGTCAGTTGTGAGTAATAATATCATTTATTTTTTATTGTTGTGATTGTAAAGCATTGTGAAGGGAAATAATATTTATGAGAATAATTGATATAATTCGTTAGATTTGAAGTATTTTCCTAAAATTATCTTTTCCATGTTAAGATGATTTGATATACTATCTTGTGAGATTTTGCCTTTCTAAATAATGAGATAAGTATACAAAAATATTCTAGATATGATATTTAATTAATCAGATATGGTATCGATGGTTAAATAGAGTGTATATCTAATTAAACTTTAACATTTCTTGTGAAATAGGCTTCCTTGTGGAGATAAAATTCTACGTCTATATATAAGAGATCAAGGATATTGTTGAAGTGGCTCTTCCTCGGTCAATATACATTCACGTGTGCACGTTCAGAAGTTTAGAGAAAATTCTATTGAAGTGACGTGCTGTTTTTTGAAGAGTGGTGATAGTGTGTTGCCGTGAATGTTGAGAACATCTGCGGACAACATCTGGGAAGAAGTTGGCTGAAGACTGTTTCTCGTGGATCTCCTTTCGACATCACACTTTTGCTTTCTTGTTCTAGTTTTTATGCGTGATCTTTGTTTTAGAAAGCATTTGTTTTCTCAAAATTGTTGAGGAAATTGATTTTTTGATTCAATCACTAGTGATAGGTTTTTTGTAATCGGATAGATTTTCTAGTGATTAATTTTTGCCATAAGGCACTGCACAAGTATTTATACTTGTGCATATTTAATCTCGTATCAATTATTTATTTAAAGTTAATTTGTGTTTCAAAATATAATATTCCGCTGCATGTTGTCTGAGATGTTGTAACATTTGGCACAACACTTACTTCTGATTAAACACAAATTTACATTTTTACATCCTATTCTGATATTGTTAGTATTTGAGGTATCTGCCGAACATCACGAGTTCTTACAAGTGATATCAGAGCCTACTCTTGACATACTAAGTGCTGATTCTGGCTTTTGTTTTGTTTTGACAGAAATAATAAATGGATACATCACTTGCCAACGCAGCGCTTCGACCACCAGTCCTAGATGGAACCAATTACAGCCTATGGAAGGTCAAAATGAGATACTACATAAAATCCTTAGATGAAAGGGCATGGCAGCGTGTCATCAATGGATGGACTTCACCAAGCATGATAGATCAAGATGGTGACAGCTTACCAAAACCCGAAACTGACTGGACTGCTGATGAAGTGCAAAGTTCGAACTATAACTCAAAGGCCTTGAATGCTATATTTACGTCGGTTGACACAAACATGTTCAGTTTAATCACAAACTGTACTTCTGCTAAAAGCGCATGGGATACTCTCCAAAGACACTGTGAAGGTTCCGAAAGTGTGCGACGAACCAGATTGAGAATGCTTACTTCCAAATTCGAGATGATGAGGATGGAAGAATCTGAGAACATATTGGAATATGATCGTCGCCTACGGGAAATTGCTAATGAGGCATTCAGTCTCGGAGATCCCATCTCTAATGAACGACTAGTTAGTAAGGTTCTCCATTCTTTGCCTGAAAGATTCAACATAAAAATCTGTGCGATAGATGAAGCTAAGGATACAACGCAAATGGCTTTGGAAGACCTTATCAGTTCACTTCGGACTTTTGAGATGAACATAGACATGCAGAAGAAGGATAAAGGAAAAACAATTGCATTCCAAGCTTCAAACGACACCTACAATGACCTTCTTCAAATATCCCAAGAAGTCAATGAATCAGACCTTTGTGAGGACTCCATCTCCTTTATCACAAAGAAATTTGGGGATTACTTGAAAAGAATTAGAGATAAGAAGAAGGATGCACAACCCTCAAAATTTCCAAATCTTCCTGCACCTGAAAGACCACAAAGACTTCCTGGCAAACAACAATCTCAACCAAGGAATGAAGGCAGAGATCAATTTAACTCAAAGAAGTATGACTCAGTGCAGTGTAGAGAGTGAAAGGGGTTTGGACACTATGCAAATGAATGCGCTAACAGATTGCGAAAGAACAAAGGCTACAATGCGTCTCTAAGCGATGAAGAATCTGATGAGGAGGAGAAATCCAATGATGAAGACAATCATACCTCCTTGACTGCATTATTGGCAAGAAATCACTAGCTACAAGTGAATCCTTTAGGTGTTGCTCTAGGTGTTGCCACACCTGGCCGCAACATCTGCGAAAATTCAGTATGTTTGAAATCCACAACTTCTGAAAATTCGAGCGGAGATAACGGATCAGAATCTGATGATGAAGAGATAACTCTTGAAAGTGTACAGAAACTTTATGAAGAGCTGTTTGAAGATTGGACTAAAAGAAACAAGCTTAACTCCACTCTTGTAAAGGAAAATACTGATCTAAGAGCCGTGGTTGCCAAACTTGAAGTAATTCTGAGCAAAAAAGACTTAGAACTGGGAAAGATCAAAGAAGAACTTCAAAAGTCTACCGAAACCTTATCCAAGTTTAATTCAAGCACATCAAAGCTCGAATCCATACTTTTGATGGGAAGAGATGACAAGAAGGGACTAGGATTCAAAGATAGTGTGTACGAAATTGGTGAATGTTCCAAATCAACAGTTTTTGTGAAAGGAAAAACTGAAACATTCGCACCGCCACAATCTAAGCACTCAACCAAAAGCTCTCCACCAAAAAGACAACCCACTGCACCTGTTTCTAAGAAGAGAAAACGAAGGTATGTATGTCTTTACTGCTTTAAGCCTGGACATATCAGGCCATATTGTTTTAAGCTCAGGGACGACCGCATGAACCAAAAGTCAAGCCGGATGTTGCCCCGAATGTTGTCCAACATTTCCCGCAACATCTCCCACCATCGACCTACAGTAAGGCAGGTTTGGGTACCAAAGGTAAAAACTCTCTGTAATGTTGTTTAATATACATTAAAAACCAACACTGCAGGTTACTGGTACTTTGATAGTGGAAGCTCACGCCACATGACAGGGTCAAGAGAATATCTCATCAATTACATTGAACAAAAATGTGGAAGAGTAACCTATGGAGGGAGAGCTAAAGGAAAAATTGTTGGAAAGAGAACTTTGAATGTTGAAGGACTACCAAAGCTCCACAATGTGCTCCATGTTGAAGGGCTCACAATGTGCTCCATGTTGAAGGGCTAACCTCAAATTTGATAAGCATAAGTCAATTATGAGATGATAATTTGCATGTCAAGTTTAATAAGCATGCGTGTGAAGTTTATGATGAATCTAACAAATGCATCATGACAGGTACAAGATCCTCGGAGAATTGCTATCAAATTGGTGAAGAAATGTCGTGCAAACAGGTACAATTCACTGAGCTTGAACTTTGGCATCAGAAACTCGGCCATGTTAATTTCAAAACCTTGAAGAAGCTGAGTAAATACGAGGCAGTACGAGGTATGCCAAATATCTCACCTGGAATACCCTATGTGTGCGGTGAGTGTCAAAAATGTAAACAGACTCGCGTGTCACACCCGGTGTTGGCAACATCTGGGACAACACGCTGTCTGGAGTTACTTCACATGGATCTTATGGGTCCTATGGAAGTCGAAAGTTTTGGAGGTAAGAAATATACTTTCGTATGTGTTGATGACTTCTCACGATTTTCATGGGTTAGTTTTATTAGGGAGAAATCAGATACCTTCAGTACGTTTAAAAAACTGATCACAAGAATCACAAACTTTCATGGTCTGAAGGTAAGAAGAATCAGGACTGACCGCGGTAAAGAATTCGAGAATTCTTCATTCTCATCATTTTGTAACAGGAAAGGTATCTCACACGAGTTTTCGGCCCAAAAACTCCACAGCAGAATGGAATAGCCGAACGCAAAAACAGGACACTTCAAGAAATGGCAAGGGTGATGCTGACCTCAAAGAATATCTCAAAGCGATTTTGGACAGAGGCCTTAAATACGGCTTGTCATATCTCAAACAGAGTGTATTTGAGAAGTGGTTCAACCATAACTTCTTATGAAATAATCATGGGAAAGAAGCTTAATTTGAAATATTTTCACATTTTTGGTTGTATTTGCTATACTTTAAATGACAGGGATCAGCTTGCTAAATTCGATTCAAAGAGTGATAAGTGTCTGTTTTTAGGATATGCCACTAATAGTCGAGTCTATCGTATGTTTAATCTAAGAACAAGGACTATTATGAAATCAATTAATGTAGTTTTTGATGATTGTGCAGATCTCAAGAAGAAAACTGCTGAGGATGATAACGATAATCTTCTGGAAAACCCGACCATCCTGGAAAATGCAGGTGTTGCCCCAGATTTTGCAACACCTAGCGCAACATGTGACACTGAAGTCACTGAATTTGAGGACGAGGCAAACAATGAGGATGACATAGTAGATGATGGACTGAATATACCTACCAAGATCCAGAAAATCATCCATCATCTCAAATAATTGGAGGTATGCAAGGGGAAGTTCAAACTCGAAAGAAAGAGAAAGTTGACTACCGAAAGATGGTTGGACTAGTGTGCATGAGTACTATGTACTCATAGGTTAGATTTTCATGTTTTGTATCTCAAATTGAACCTAAAAATGTAGAGGAAGCTTTAAAAGACGAATTTTGGATTAAAGCTATGCATGATGAGCTTGAAAAGTTTGTTCGGAATGATGTTTGGGATTTAGTTCCACCTTCTGACCATAGCAACATAATTGGAACAAAGTGGGTTTTTAAAAATAAAACCGATGAGTCATGGAACATCATTCGAAACAAAGCGAGGTTGGTTGCTCAAGGGTACACACAGGTTGAAGGGGTTGATTTTGATGAGACCTTTGCTCCTGTCGCCCGTATTGAGTCAATTCGATTTTTACTAGCCATTGCATGCTACATGAAAATAAAACTGTTTCAAATTAACGTAAAAAGTGCTTTTCTGAATGGTTTCTTGAGTGAGGAAGTACATGTTAGACAGCCTAAAGGATTCGAAGATCCACACAATCCGAATCATGTGTACAAGTTAAAAAAGGCTCTCTATGGTTTGAAGCAAGCACCACGTGCTTGGTATTGCAGATTGACTGATTACTTACTTGATATTGGATTTAAACGAGGTGAGGTAAATAAAACGCTCTTCATTCAGAAATCCAAAGGTGAGATACTTATATGTCAAATCTATGTCGATGATATCATTTTTGGCTCCTCATCCCAGAAACATGCTAATGACTTTGTTGAATGCATGTCTACTACATTTGAAATGAGCATGGTTGGTGAACTGCACTTCTTTCTTGGTATGCAAATCAAACAAATGCATGATGGCATCTTCTTATGTCAAAGTAAGTATGCTAAGAATCTAGTTAAGAAATTTGCAAATGAAAACACCAAGCATATGAGGACACCTATGGGCTCAAATGAAAAATTATCTAAAGATGTTGCGGCCGAATATGTTGACAACACCCTTTACCCCAGCATCATAGGAAGTCTCCTGTACTTGAATGCTAGCTGCCCAGACTTAATATTCAGTGTTTGCTTATGTGCTAGATACCAATCTAATCATAAGATTTCTCATTTAAAAGCCATAAAATGTATTCTACGATACATAGCCAGAACAATTGACTTAGGATTATGGTATACTCACGACACCAACTCGAACTTAGTAGGATTCTCAGATGCTGACTGGGCAGGAGATTTGGATGATAGAAAAAGTACCATTGGAGGCTGTTTTTATCTTGGAAATAACCTGATATCATGGCATAGTAGAAAACAGAATTGCGTTTCACTTTCGGCTGCCGAATCTGAATATGTGGCAGCTGGAAGTGGTTGCACTCAACTTTTGTGGATGAAACAAATGATAGAAGATTACAGACTTAAGAGTGAACCCTTAGTGATGTACTGTGACAATTCTAGTGCAATAAACATTTCAAAAAATCCAGTACAACACTCTCGTACTAAGCACATTGATATCTGTCACCACTTTGTTAGAGATCTAGTAGAGAAATGATTGATTCGAATGGAATTTGTTGATACCAATAACCAACTGGCCGACATATTCACCAAAGCATTAGACTTTGAGAGGTTCTCCAACCTTAAGAAATTTCTCAGCATGTGTTCCGTCTAATCATTCTTGGATGTTGTCTCATATGTTACAACATCTCGGACAAAATCTACCATGCATTTGCATCTTTAGGACTTAGACATACTGCATTGCATTCATATTGTGATATGTTGTGTTGAAACTGTGTAGCATAATTTTCTGATGCACTTACAATTCCTAGTTACCTCTTAAAACTTCACACCTTTACATGCGAATTTGGTCACAAAAGAATTGAAGAATAGTCACTTGACCTTAACCAATGTGACACGTAATCCAAGAAGAATTTGAAAAATTGTGATTAAAATTTTGGATCTGTGAGTAGAAGGAAAGATGGAAAAAGCTGTCTAAAGTAGCCCAATGAAGGCTGAACTTTTGGTGCGGGAGCTACCCCTTCTAAATGTTAACACAAAAATAGAAGAAAATGAAAAAAGCTACCTAGAAGAGTCCATTGAAGACTGTTCTTCTAGTGTGGGAGCTGCCACTTCTATGTTCAGAAAGTTTACAAGTTAGTGTGAAGAAAAACTGAACATTGTTTCTGGAATTGTAGGTGTTGTCAGAAGATGTTGCCAACATTTGTGAAAACACTTCATCTGTAAACATATCTCATACTTGTGTTCATGTTTCTATTCTCGTTATGTAACATTCGGTGAGAATCCAGACTTTGTGAAAATCTCTAATTTATGTGATCATTGATGTCCAATGGGGCTAAAACTCGATGTGGAGTTATATCTGGAAATTTTGAAAGTGGCTAGTCTTAGATTGTCTCTGTAATATTTGAAAGGGTATTAAGCTCCTAAACAGTGCCATTATTTTCTTACCGTTGGGGAAAATTCTTTTACCTTGATTGTTTGATTTTGTTACCGTTGAATTAATTACTCATACCTATCTCATTTATTTACACCGTCTAATTCATCGTTATCTGCCTAAATATCTCTCGAATTTTCGTACCATCTTCTCGCAACTTTTCTCTGCAAAACCTTTCCCCAAAATTTTCAATTCGTCTCTTCACTTGAAATTTATCTTGTGCAAATGGCAGGAAAGGGCTTTGATCCCCACGATATTCGAACCGAAATGGGTCATACAGAGGATGTTTCCTCACCTCCTGCAACATCTGCTGCAACACCTCCTATCCAGAATTTTCAGATCATCCCTGCTGTTCTAATACCCGAGCCTCTAGAGGTGATTGCACCGGCCGAGCATGAAAATGCGTTTGACATTGATAACCCACCAATCATTAGGGTTTTTGATCCACCATCTCTTCCTAAAAGACGATCAAAAAGGCAGGTAGGATATAATCCTGATCTTACGCCTGGGAAGCGTTTTCGTTTCAAGGGTCAGCCATCCACTCGGCCGTCATTAATTGATCCTAATAGCTCCTCGGGAGATGACTCTGAGCGAGCCTCTGCTCAATGGAACCTATATGCGCATCGCTTATTTTTGGAAGCAAAGAATATTGATGAGGCTGTCTTTGCGAGACACAATTTGCTAGCTTTTCTCAAACACTGCCACCTTTTCTCCACCGTCTCAGCAGTAACACCTTTTTCCAGACTACCTGTACTGGAATTTTATGCAAATCTGTCAACAGCAGTGGGTGATGAACGCTCATTGAAGTACTGGAAAGTCTTTGTCAGAAGAAGGATCTATGACTTCAATCCCTCGGTTATCAATGAGCTCTACCAGACCTCTACAAGGGATGGTGATGGAATTGCTCCGGACATTCATCTTGTCACATCCACAATCAATGGGGGCATTATTAATAAATTTCCGAGTCATCCAAAGAAGCTACTCGCTGCCAACCTAACCTCATTCTATTCGGTGCTCCATAAGCTGGCCATTCGAAACTGGACCCCTTCCACAAACACCACCACTGTCACAAAACATCAAGCTCTGGTCCTATATTCCATCGGGACAGATGGAATGCGAAATTTTGGCCAGCTGCTTTTTAACACCGTACTTCAGTATGCTGATGGAGGTCTTAAGTCGTCCAAGCTTCCTTTTCCAAGTTTAATCTATGGATTGTTGGTGTCTCAAGGATTTATTCGGGATGTGAGCGAACCACTGTCTACCAGTGGAGAATCATTAAAAATTGCTCCGGCCTTCTTTAAGGGCAATCGGAAGATTGATCTTCCCTGGAAAGACTCTTTTCCTGCCCCTGCTAAGAATTCCACTTCTAAATGCAAGACTGACGCCCTCATGTCCTCTGACTTTATACTGCTCATTGTCCCCGAGGTGCACGCCCAACTTGATCATGCTCTGGAAAAAATTGAACAAGCCAAGGCTGCTATTGAGTGAGCAAAGGCTGATATTGTCTACTATGAAGATTTGGCTGCAACCTATCGGCTTCTTTTGGATGTGGGAGTTCATTCTGGACAAAAAAGGGGAGATAATCAAACTAAAGCTGGTCCATCTGGGACCAAAGCCACTGACGGAGTTGAAGAGCAAGAGGATTCTGATGAGCAACAGGATTCTGATGAAAGGGAAAATGAGAATTAAGTAGTTTGGTTGAAGAGTTATATCTTTTTGGTTTGCTTTATGTTGTTTGGTGTGTTACTTAGATCTATCAGTCAGTATTTTGAGTAGGTTTTGTGTTGTCTTTATGCCTGATATATGTGCTTAAATAATCTGTTAATAAAATGATGCAGCTGTAGTCTCATGTGCTGTCAACAAAACCCACAACACCCATGTTAACATTACTTTATTCAGGGGGAGAAGATTCTTTAACTCAGGGGGAGTTAGCTAGAATATAAAGAATTGAGTTTGATCTCATTTTGTCCAGAAAGACAAAAGGGAGAGATTGAAGAGAAATAATATTTCTGAGAATAATTGATATAATTCGTTAGATTTGAAGTATTTTCCTAAAATTATCTTTTCCATGTTAAGATGATTTGATATACTATCTCGTGAGATTTTGCCTTTCTAGATAATGAGATAAGTATACAAAAATATTCTAGATATGATATTTAATTAATCAGATATGGTATCGATGGTTAAATAGAGTGTTTATCTAATTAAACTTTAACATTCCTTGTGAAATAGGTTTCTTTGTGGAGTTAAAATTCTACGTCTATATATAAGAGATCAAGGATATTGTTGAAGTGGCTCTTCCTCGGTCAATATACATTCACGTGTGCACGTTCAGAAGTTTAGAGAAAATTCTATTGAAGTGACGTGCTGTGTTTTGAAGAGTGGTGATAGTGTGTTGCCGTGAATGTTGAGAACATCTGCGGACAACATCTGGGAAGAAGTTGGCTGAAGACTGTTTCTCGTGGATCTCCTTTCGACATCACACTTTTGCTTTCTTGTTCTAGTTTTTATTCGTGATCTTTGTTTTAGAAAGCATTTGTTTTCTCAAAATTGTTGAGGAAATTTATTTTTGATTCAATCACTAGTGATAAGTTTTTTGTAATCGGATAGATTTTCTAGTGATTAATTTTTGTCATAAGGCATTGGACAAGTATTTATACTTGTGCATATTTAATCTCGTATCAAGTATTTATTTAAAGTTAATTTGTGTTTCAAAATATAATATTCCGCTGTATGTTGTCTGAGATGTTGTAACATCTGGCACAACTCTTACTTCTGATTAAACACAAATTTACATTTTTTACATCCTATTCTGATATTGTTAGTATTTGAGGTATCTGTCGAACATCACGAGTTCTTACACATAGCTTTTCAAAAAGCCAAACTCAATATGATGTTATTCATTAATTAGTTTATCACACGACTTCTGTTATGAACAACCATCAAAAGTGTGATGCAGATCTATTAGCAGTGCAAGTGAAGCAGCAAAGGCTGGAGTCCCTTTAGATCAGTACAGAGATAGCTCTAAAGTGCACAATTTATTTTTTATTTTTAATTTTCAAATTATGTCATTATCTGGTTGAAATATTGTTGGGAGACGATTTGAACTAGTATCATTCGATCTGCAAGAAGAATAGTTTTCTATTTATTAAATTGGTGGTAGAATCAGGTAAAATGTTTGTCATCTGCGTGAATATGAAATAAAAAAAAATTAGCAATGCTCTTCTCTGTTCATATAATAGTAAAATTGGTGTGCAATCATGTTTCGGATGCTAAGAAAGCAATATCTCTATTGACATGGAACTGCATCATGATATTAATCTGTTGCGAGCAGGTCAGCATAAAATTTTTTTTGTGGGTGATTAACCAAATTACCTTCCATATCTAGATTGATTTAACATTTGACGATGCTGATGTTATAGATGAAGAAACACTTGCTGCATTCATTGGGCGTCAAAAGATGCAGGGTGGTGAGTCAATACTCGAACAAAAGGATTGTGGGGGCCCGTGCTCCTGATTAACGTTTAATGACCAAACAAACAGGGCTCATTAATGTAAACAGCGAAAGCAATTAAAAATTTTCTTTTTGGGCCAATAGAAATTTCGGCATGACCTTCCCGTAGGTAGGACATCTCAAAAATTTCCAAACAACACAAACATCATTTATATACTCGAAATAAAGTTATTACATCAATTTCACAAACCTACAGCCGCACTGGCCAGGACTAACACATGCAGAGCCGACAAGGCTCGATCACATAACAACAATCCAAAAAATCGTAAAAGTATCACTACAACTACACAGGGCATTTCCATGCAAATATATCTAACTCAATAAGATAATACATACATATATTCTGGGAACTCTCAATCAACTACCCAACTACTGGGCACCACTACCTGACGCTCCACCAGACGAGTCAAAGCCTTCTGGATAACCTGCTATGGCATCAAAAACATCCACAGCATACAAAGAAAAGAGGGTCAGGCCCCAGTACGACGAACCGGTAAAATTATGACAAATATAACTGACATGAAATAAAATCAAGTAAAATGCAATGAAATGCAATGCAATGCGTGTCGGTAACAACCAAATAACGGATACCAAAACGGAGTCCAAATGAAACGCATCAGCAACAGGAACAGTGGCGACCCGTACCAGGAATGCAGCAACGTAATATCATGCCGCCGCTCATCCATGCACGTAGCATCGAGGGTCCGGTAGCGACGCGGTCAGTCCTCGAGCAGTCATCAGGAGTGTGCTAATCCTATCACTCGTTCCATCGATAAGACGTCAGGAGTGATCTAATCCTATCACTCGCTCCATAGATGACGCAACATCATAACAGATCAATAATGATAGTAATCAACGGAGTCAAGGCTCGAAATGCTATGCACTTAGTATCAACTCAACTAAATGCATGAATGCAATCACGTAATTCACAGAATCACATAAAACATGCCACAACTCATTACAAAATACTTAACGTCATTCCACATCATTATAGACGTCATAATAAAACAGTTCATGCGTACCTCAACTGATACCTAATTTACTACCGAAATATCTTAAGGATTTCTCGCAGAATCCAACCTGTGGCAAATAATACATTTCATATCAAGTTCCATTTTTTTTCCTATTATTTGAAAATTTAGCCTAAAATTCCAAAAATCCATAATTTAGGATTTACAATTTCTAAAATTAATATATGACAATTCTATAGCATCTAAACATCTAATTATTGAACACTAAAATTCGAAAATCCGATTATATTATTCTGAATTTTTTCGAAATTATGCCCAAATAAAGTCTGAAAGTCGATAATACCTTCAATTAGCTCCGATATAGCACCTACAATCAATAATACACCATATATAAATTGTTGGAACTCAAATAAATCAAAAATACACAAAATTCGATACTCTAAAATCTGAATTATACCTCTGAAAGTTTCGAATCTTGTTCTAAGCTTTGAATTCAAGTTCCAGACAATATAACCCAATATTTCTTCCCAATTTTCCAGCGAAAACAAGCGGCGGTCTCCAACGAGTTTCCGGGAGTCACGAGTTTTCCTAGAAAAAGTGGTATCAATAGATAGCTCTCGTCACGGAGCGGCACTAATCGACGAATGAAGTTTTGAGAAGAAGAAAGAAAACTTCAACAGATCGTACGGGAGATAGAAGAGAAATTGATGATTATCATTCTTTTTTTTTTTTTAAAGCTTAATACATCATGTATCGCAGATAGACTCTGCGGCAAGTCCTAACGATAAGCCAAAGTGTCAATCCTCTCAACAATCGCATATGGATACGCGGAGCTAGCTTCCCTTTGCGCCCAAATCTCATAGTACCACGAAACGATGATACTTTAAAGAAAACCTGATCGCCAACCTGAAATTCTAAAGGCCTACGCCTTTTATTAGCATAGCTAGCTAGACAATCCCGCGCTGCTTTCATTCTTTTTCTGATCATTTCAATCTTTTCTTTCATTTCTTGAATAAATTCTGACATTGACATCTGTCGTTCTCCTATATCTTCCCAGCATATCGGAGATCTACACTTTCTGACATACAAGGCTTCAAATGGTGTCATCCCGATGGTCGCCTGGAAACTGTTATTGTAAGAGAATTCAACAAGTGGCAGTAATTCCTGCCAACCACCACTAAAATCCATCATGACTGCGCGCAACATGTCCTCGAGTGTCTGAATGGTCTTCTCTGACCAACCATCTATCTGTGGGTGATATGCAGTGCTCATTGCCAACTTTGAACCCAATGCTGATTACAAAATGCCCCAAAACTTTGAAGCAAACCTGGGATCACGATATGATACTATGGTTACAGGCACACCATGCAATCTCACTACATGATCAATGTACATTTTTGCCATTTTCTTATAAGTACAAGTACGATCATAAGGAATAAAATGGGTTGATTTAGACAATCTATCCACAATCACCCAAATCGCATCACAGCCACGATTAGAACGAGGTAGGTGTGTCACAAAATCCATAGCAATGTGCTCCCAATTCCACTGTGGCACTTCAAGACTATGTAACATACCACCAGGTCTCATTCTCTCAGCCTTAACTTGTTGGCACGTCAAACATCTAGCCACAAAGTCAAAAATCTCTTTCTTCATACCTTCCCACCAGTAATGAGATTTCAAGATATGATACATCTTTCTGATTCCAGGATGAACACTGTGTCGACTACAATGAGCTTCTCGAAGTATAGCTTCTTTTAAGTCTATCAATTCGGAACCACAAGTCTACCATTATAGCGCAGACATTCATCTGAAGCAACACTGAACTTGTCTGATTGACCTGAGTCAATTCTTTCAATCTATGAACATGCGGATCAGTTCTCTGTACTGCTTTGATTTTAGAAACAATATTCACAGCTTTGCCTACTCTTGGAGAATATTTTGTTTGAAGCACCTCAATAGATGAAACTATAAAATAGTCGCCCTTAGAATGATAAGTCCATCCTGAAGTTCTCAAATGCTCATAAACTTTTGAAATAGTCAAAGATGTCAACATTTTAGGCTGAACCTTTCTACTCAGAGCATCTGCAACTTGATTCATACACCCTGGTTGGTACTGAATCTCACAATCAAAGTCCTTAAGTAATTTCAACCATTGACATTGTCTCATATTCAAGTCGGACTGTGTGAAAAGATACTTCAGACTCTTGTGATCAGAATAAATCACAAATTGTTCTCCGTACAGATAATGACGTCATATTTTCAATACAAACACAATGGCAACTAACTCCAAATCATGAACTGGATATCGAGTCTCATGTGGCTTCAATTGACGAGATGCATTTGCAATCACTCGCTTATTTTGCATCAAAACACAACCCAGTCCATTGAGAGAAGCATCTGTACTGACAACAAATCCACCTGAGCCTGAAGGCAAAGCTAGCACTGGAGCTGTGGTCAACTTTTCTTTCAAAGTCCGAAAACTAGACTCACATTCCGCAGTCCACACAAAACGTCTATCTTTCTGTGTCAACTGGGTCATAGGCCTAGCTATACTAGAAAATCCCTCAATGAAACGCCTATAATACCCAGCTAATCCCAAAAAGCTTCGAATCTCAGACACATTTGTTGGTTTAGGCCAATTGATAACAGTTTCAACTTTACTAGGATCAACAGATACTCCTTGTGCAGATATGACATGACCTAGAAATAAAACTCTGTCCAATCAGAACTCACACTTAGAAAATTTGGCATACAATTGCGTTTCTCTGAGTGTTTGGAGAACTAATTTCAAATGTTTTTCGTGCTCTTTCTTTGACTTGGAATAAATCAAGATATCATCAATAAAAACGATAACGAATTTATCTATGAATTCCCGGAATACACGATTCATTAAATCCATAAAAATCGCTGGACCATTAGTCAAACCAAACGGCACGACTAAGAATTCATAGTGTCCATAACGTGTCCGAAATGCGGTCTTAGGAGCATCTTCCTCTCGGACTCTGAGTTGATGGTATCCGGAACAAAGATCAATCTTGGAATACACAGAAGTACCCTGTAACTGATCAAATAAGTCATCAATATGTGGCAGAGGATACTTATTCTTCACAGTAGCTCGGTTCAACTGCCGATAATCGACGCACATTCTCATCGTTCCGTCTTTCTTCTTGACAAACTATACTGGAGCTCCCAAGGAGACATACTGGGTCTGATATAGCCTTTTTCCAGTAAATCCCGAAGCTGTTCTTTCAACTCTGTCGGGGCTAAACGATATGGTGCTCTAGAAATAGGATTTGTCTCTGGCATCAATTCAATGCTAAGATCGATTTCCCTTTGATGCGGAAAGCCTGGAATCTCATCAGGAAATACGTCAGGAAAATCCTTGACAATAGGAATATCAGAAACTTTCAATCGTTCTTCTTGTGCTGCGTCAAGAGCGTAAATCATAAATCCTTCATTACCTATCGACAACAATCTGAACATTCCATTGCGGATACTAACGGGATGCAAGACTATGAATCATAACAGTAAAAATTCCATTTGCTTCCATAATACGGTCTAAGTCTGACAATTCCATGGAAACAATCCACGGTAGCTCGATAATTCATCAATATATCCATACCGAGGATACAATAGAAATCAGACATAGCTAACTTGATTAGATTAGTTATCATAATATTATCCTCAAATCTAATTACACAATTTATGACTATCTTACGAGACATCAAGTATACACCGGCAGGAGTAGCCACATACACAATATCCAACAACGGAATAATAGCAATCTCATGCTCATCAACAAATACAGCAGATAAAAATGAATGAGATGTTCCAGTGTCTATCAATATACGTGCAGGATAATCAAACACATAGAAAATACCTGCAGTCACTCCTCCTGGTGCATCCTGAGCCTGATCCTGAGTCAATGCATGAACTCGAACCTGCTGCGGCACTGGAAATTGTTGCTGAGGAGGACCTCTAGGTGGTGGATAACTGGACTGCTGAAATGACTGTGCAGGAGCGTACGGCCTAAAAGCTGGTCCTCGAGGAACCTGTCCATACTGTCGTGGTGAAATTGTTGTCTCTGTGCATTGGGGCACACTTTGGCAAAATGCCCAACTTGACCACATATATAGCAAGACCCCCTGAACTCCTACACAATGTGTACTAAAATGTCTTCCACCACAGCAGTCACAGTACACAACATTTGAAGACCCAACAGCACTGCTCCCTCTAGTACTACCTGAGTTGGAGGAGCTAGATTACGATTTTTTCTTGAATTGTTTGCCTCTTGCCTTGAATTTTTGTTGTTTCTATTGCTGGGATGACTGTTGAGGCTGGTAAGGAGATAAACCCGCTGGCATCGGCATATTACTTCCAGATCCCTGAGAAATAGAAACTGGAACTGGACCTGGTTGCGGTTCTCCCCTGAGCAAACTAGCCTCTATCTTTTTCGCCATCTCTACTGCTTGAACATAGGTATTAGGCGATCCAGTCATAACCAAAGTATGAACAGTCTCTTGTAGTCCATGCAGGAAACGGAAAAGTTTGGACTGATCATTTCTTGCAACATATGGCACATATGGCAAAAGAGCAGAAAACTGAGAAGCATATTCAACAACCGTTTTATTGCCCTGCACCAATTGATTAAACTCTTCTTCCTTGGCATAATAATATGACGGTGGTGCAAATTCTTGGGTAAACTGAGCACGGAATACTTCCCAAGTAATGATTTCGCCAGATGCTTTAAGTGCTTCCTCTGCAACTTCCCACAAAAGTCGTGCTCGGTCTTTTAACTGATAGATTTCCAGCTTCAGTCTGACACTTTGGGAATACTCAAGCAAATTGAATAGATGGTTTATACTTTTCAACCATCCCACTGCTTTTTCGCCACTTTCATTGCCAAAAAATTTAGGAGGACGTAATTCTTGAAATTGAGATATTATTATCTGCATCCCTCCAACCTTTTGAGTTAACTGTTCTACTTCTTGGTTCACTTCTTCTTCCACGTTTCTAGTAACTTGAGCTGCAGGACGACCACGTTTACCCCTGACAATATCTTCAAGTCCTCTGACATTCTGTGCTTCTAACTCATGTACCACTTCTTTTCTCTTTTTGCCTTTTCCTCCAGGTGTCATTCTATAAGACACAAGGATTTAATACCAAGGCAAAATCATTTAAGAAGCACGAAAGAACCAAAGGAAAGCTGAAACTTAGTCTCGTAGGTAGTTATTAAACTAAGTTCAAAATCTAATCCATTAGCAGTGCTAACTCAAGCAAATTCAAATAAATCATAGCACATAGTTCAAACAAGAGCAAATAGTCAAACACATACACAATCATGTTATTTGTGTCTAGACTCAAGTGCCCTAAACTCTAATTCGAGCATATCCCAGTTACGCTCTGATACCAACTGTGGGGGCCCGTGCTCTTGATTAACGTTTAATGACCAAACAAATAGGGCTCATTAATGTAAACAGCGAAAGCGATTAAAAATTTTCCTTTTGGGCCAATAGAAATTTCGGCATAACCTTCCCGTAAGTAGGACATCCCAAAAATTTTCAAACAACACAAACATCATTTATATACTCGAAATAAAGTCATTACATCAATTTCACAAACCTACAGCCGCACTGGCCAGGACTAACACATGCAGAGCCGACAAGGCTCGATCACACAACAACAATCCAAAACATCGTAAAAGTACCACTACAACTACGCAGGGCATTCCCTGGCATATATATCTAAGTCGATAAGATAATACATACATATATTCTGGGAACTCTCAATCAACTACCCAACTACTGGGCACCACTACCTGACGCTCCACCAGACGCATCAAAGCCTTCTGGATAACCTGCTATGGCATCAAAAACATCCACAACATACAAAGAAAAGAGGGTCAGGCCCCAGTACGACGAACCGGTAAAATTATGACAAATATAACTGACATGAAATAAAATCAAGTAAAATGCAATGAAATGCAATGCAATGCGTGTCGGTAACAACCAAATAACGGATACCAAAACGGAGTCCAAATGAAACGCATCAGCAACAGGAACAGTGGCGACCCGTACCAGGAATGCAGCAACGTAATATCATGCCGCCGCTCATCCATGCACGTAGCATCGAGGGTCCGGTAGCGACGCGGTCAGTCCTCGAGCAGTCATTAGGAGTGTGCTAATCCTATCACTCGTTCCATCGATAAGACGTCAGGAGTGATCTAATCCTATCACTCGCTCCATAGATGACGCAACATCATAACAGATCAATAATGATAGCAATCAACGGAGTCAAGGCTCGAAATGCTATGCACTTAGTATCAACTCAACTAAATGCATGAATGCAATCACGTAATTCACAGAATCACTTAAAGCATCCACAACTTATTACAAAATACTTAACGTCATTCCACATAACTATAGACGTCATAATAAAACAGTTCATGCGTACCTCAACTGATACCTAATTTACTACCGAAATATCTTAAGGATTTCTCGCAGAATCCAACCTGTGGCAAATAATACATTTCATATCAAGTTCCATTTTTTTTCCTATTATTTGAAAATTTATCCTAAAATTCCAAAAATCCATAATTTAGGATTTGCAATTTCTAAAATTAATATATGACAATTCTATAGCATCTAAACATCTAATTATTGAACACTAAAATTCGAAAATCCGATTATATTATTCTGAATTTTTTCGAAATTATGCCCAAATAAAGTCTGAAAGTCGATTAATACCTTCAATTAGTTCCGATATAGCACCTGCAATCAATAATACACCATATATTAATTGTTGGAACTCAAATAAATCAAAATACCCAAAATTCGATACTCTAAAATCTGAATTATACCTCTGAAAGTTTCGAATCTTGTTCTAAGCTTTGAATTCAAGCTCCAGACAATATAACCCAATATTTCTTCCTAATTTTCCTGCAAAAACAAGCGGCGGTCTCCGACGGGTTTCCGGGAGTCACGAGTTTTCCTAGCAAAAGTGGTATCAATAGATAGCTCTCGTCACGGGCTTTCCGAATATGTATTTACTTTAATTTTTGGGCAAGCGGAGCGGCACTAATCGACGGATGAAGTTTTGAGAAGAAGAAAGAAAACTTCAACAGATCGTACGGGAGAGGGAAGAGAAATTGATGATTATCATTCTTTTTCCTTTTTTTTAAAACTTAATTACTCAATGGGTTGGGCTTTGGAACAAATGGGCTGGGCTCTCACAAGGTTGGTGAAAAACTCATATTCTAAATGCGATTTTTAGGACCAACAGAGATAAATAGCATGTGAATTTTGATCTCGGGCACTTCTACTGCAAATTTTAATGCACTTCTTTATTGATATCTAATTCTAAAATCATATTCTGCATGATTTTGGTATGCCGCCTTTGGTCTTAGCTTCTTTAATGCATGTATCCATTTCACGGTGGATTTTCTTGTTCAGATACATTGCTTACTTCTGCTTTACAGATGATATTGAAAGGAACCAAGAAACTTGTACTCATTGTTATGGGCAAGCGGTATAGAGGTGTGTGGAGGGATTAATTCTAGCCCTGGTAAAATCTATGAGGTCAAATGCAAGTTATTGGGCTTTTCTATAATAAATTTTTTATTGTCGTTTCCAGTAACATCTTTAAATATTATTTCAGATCAATTGGATGGATTCACTTTTACCATTAGATATAGAAGCATCCCATGTAATAATAGGAGCTTGAGTGGTTGTGAGTGGTGTATCGATTTAGTTAAACTTGACCTTTGAACTCAGATGTGTCGACTATGATTTGTGTAGAAAGGTCATCTCTACTGTTATTTTACCTTTTTGTATCAGGGTATGGAAGAGATCTCATCCATTGGGCTTGTGAATCCATTAGGAGGTTATTTTCCACTCATCTATATCTATACATCTATACATATACATATTATAAAAGTGTGAACCAAGGTCAAAGTTTTTCTATTGTGCATTGTCAACTTTCTTATAAATGAAGTGAAAAGGATTTTTTCACAAAAAACTTAATTTGTAGTTTTATTTCACAAAAAAGTTAATTTGTAGAAGATTAAATACCAAAATTCTTTGGTTTTATTTGCTTGTAAATAAAGTGAATATTTTTTCACAAAAAACTTAATTTTTATAAGGATATGATGTTAAATATCTTTTATTTTACGTTAATTAATATTAATTATTTTAAAACGAATAATTAAACTAATGAAGCCAAATAATTAAACTAATTTTCTTTTTGTTTTACCAAGGTCGGTGTCATGAAGAAGGTTAGACATTTAATTACATTTACAAAATGATACAAGAATTATCAGATATAAATATATATAATCCTAATAAATATTTCGTGGGTATTTATTCTATCTATATTTCTTTATAAAAAAGAAAGTCGACTAATAATTTTCAAAGCCTTGGTTTATTACTAAAATTTAACGATATAAGATTGCATAAATATATTTGTATTAATTTTATCTATTTTTTCCTCTTTTTAAATACTAGAAACTATAACAATTACTTTATGAGATATTCTTGCAATTAACGAAGGAGTATTTTTATAAGAGATATATATTGACAAAGTAGTTACAGCTTTTTATAAACTTAAAAATATATCTTTGAATCTAAATTTTTAAAATTATGATAAATAAATTTTTATAAAAATTATTCATTAGCATTACTCACTACTTCTCCAAAGACAATGTCAAAATTATTTGGTTTTTATTTACTTGCAGATGAAGTGAACAAATGTTTTTCACAAAAATATTTGTTAATTTGAATGTGATTTATTTTATTTTGTAGATTTATAATCTTTTGAATGATTTTATATATGCAAGAAGTTTATCTTAAATTTGGTGAGGATGTTTTTGTAAAATCAATTATTCTAATGATGTCAAAATTGTCAATCTACGTATGTTAGGTAAGGATCAAGTTGCCAAGAAAACTGGAACTCCAAAATTCTTTGGTTTTTATTTTCTTGTAGATGAATTGAACATATTTTTTCCACAAAATATTAATTTGAGAATATTGAAATACAAAAATTCATTGGTTTTATTTATTTATAGATGAAGTGAAAATAATTTTTTCCCAAAACAATTAGTTTGTAAAATATTGAATTACCAAAATTCTTTTGTTTTATTTGGTTATAAATATAATGAATTTTTTCCACGAAAAACACATAATTTGTGTAAGGACATGATGTTAAATATCCTTTATTTTACATTAATTGAGATTATTTAATTTAAAATGACGAATTAAAATAATGAAGCCAAATAAATAAATCATGTGGTTTGGTGTTATGAAGAAGGTTCGACAGGTAATTACATTTCACAAAAATGATATAAAGCATTATCGAATATAGAAGAAAGATGACCTTATAAATATTTCGTGAGTATTTATTCTATCAATATTTCTTTATAAAAAAAATCCAACTAATATTTTTCAAAGCCTTATTTTATTTTTAAAATTTAATAATATATGATTGAATACATACAGTTTTACTAATTTTAAATATTTTTCGTCTTTGTAAAGGTCAGAAACTATAACAATTACTTATTTGATGATCTTGCAATTGACAAAAATGTATTTTTATAAAAGATGGATGTAAGAAAATCAATTATAGCTTTATGTAATCTGAAATGACATATGTTTGAAGGTAAATTTTTAAAATTATTATGAATAAATCTTTACAAAAATTACATTAGCATTACTCAATATTTCTCCTTATGATTGAAAATAAGAAAGGACGAAATTATTTGGTTTTTATTTGCTTATAGATGAAGTGAACATATATTTTTCACAAAATATTAAATTGAATATGATTTGTTTTATTTTGTAAATCTATAATCTTTTGAATGAGTTTATATATGTAAGAAGTTTCTCAAGAAAAAAATTAATATATAAAAATTTAATACTCCAATAATATAGTATGAAATATAAAAAAATATGTTGATCGTAATTTTGAATTTTTTGTATTTAAATAATAAATTGCATAAATCTGTTATATCACTAAGAGTTGAACACATTTTGATAAATTAATATCATATTAATTAAATCATATTTTTCAGTTGTCTAGAAGATGAAATAACCAAAATTCATTGGTTTTATTTGCTTGTAGATTAAGTTAAAATATTTTTTACAAAAAAGAAACATAATTTTTAGAAGACTGAAATAACAAAATTCTTTGATTTTATTTGCTTGTAGATTAAACGAAAAATTTTTTTTACAAAAAAACTTAATTTGTGTGAGACATGTAGAGACATCAAATAGAGAAGAATATACATTTCTTCTCAAAATAAACAAAAAGATTTAAATAATTTATAATTGAACACATTAAAATATAAGAAAAAATTTCAACAACGAAAATATTGAATGCAAAAAGATATCAGTAGATTCCGAACAACAAGAAATTAAAAAGAAAAAATACGATCATCAACTGTCTCAATTGTAACAATATTGAAATATAAGTAATAGAAGACGATAACAACACAAGAATGAATATTGATGATAATTAAATTGTTGCACGGAAAGATTTTCAGCATCAAAATTATTATAAAAAAGAAGTCGTCCAACAAAAGAATCAAAAAATACAGATATGAAAATGCAAATGATTGATGTCGACAGCATCATAAGATTTGCTAATGAAGATGATGAGAATATTGTTTTTTTTTCACAAAGAAGAAAAAGCTGATGAAAAAAAAATCGTGAAAGCGATAAAAATTGAAAATATAAAGGAAGAAAACATTTGACGCAATAATTTAATTTAAGATTTAGAATATATTATCTAGCTATATTGTATTTTTATTTTTCATAAATAAGTTGCACGTGGTAAAATAAATGGTCAACGCTATGTATTATAATTTTTTCTTCTCTCAAATTTAATTTTAATTATTATTATGATATCAATTCTATATTATATTTTCTCCAATGTCTAATTTATACAAAATTATAAGATTTATTACTATAATATGTTTTTCAACAATTATTAATTTATTTAGATTGCGCTTGGATGAATTGATTTCAAATTCATGGATTAGAATTATAATTTTATTATTAACAATGAAACAATATAATATTGAATCTACAAACGACTTATTTTACATATTATTATTTATATAAAGTAGAATGAATTTCAAATTACATCATTATTGGGTGGACTTAAAATATATCATAATTAACATGAAATAATACTATATACACATGAAATGAGTGGATTTGAAGTTTACGATGTTACTTCACTAAATAGCAAAAATAGATTTGAATGTATTGAAATACTTCCATTTAAGAATAACCTTAGATTTATAACACATAAAATTTTTAAACAAATATCTTTTGCACTCATTTTATAATACTTGTTGTACAAATTATATTACATTGAATTTTATACGGATAATGTTAAAAGAACAACCAATATATTGTACTACGATATTTACAACAATTATATCGTGAGATTTTGTTATTGAGATTTTATATTTAATTTATCATGAGATTTTTGAAAAAAAATTTGTGTATATTTTTTTGTGTTGTAACAATTATTGTACAAATTTAGTTGTACATGTAGCATTATTCATTTTCTATTGACTAAAATAACATGAAAATCATTAATATATAATTTTATGTGAATTAATATCTTCCGATCTCATTTCTTTAACAACAATTATCGATAACAGAAATGTATTTTTACGTGCGTCGCACGTGTCTTTACCTAGTACCTATAAAAGTGTGGATGAAGGACATTGTTTTGCAATTGTGCAATGACAAAATTAACCTTCTATACACACTTCAAGAATAAAATGTAACTCCTATATTAATTTTATCAAATAACTCATCTTTATACTACATGATTTTACTTTTCAAACGATAATAAGAAAAATCTTAAAATATATATATACGGTGAAAACGAATTCAAATTTTCTATTAATAGTTTCGAACATTAGCGAATGTAGATCTAATCTATATCTATATATACCTATAAAAGTGTGGATGAAGGGCATTGTTTTGCAATTGTGCAATGACAAAATTAACCTTCTATACACACTTCAAGAATAGAATGTAACTCATATATTAATTTTATCAAATAACTCATCTTTATACTACATGATTTTACTTTTCAAACGATAATAAGAAAAATCTTAAAATATAAATATACGGTGAAAACGAATTCAAATTTTCTATTAATAGCTTCGAACATTAGCGAATGTAATTCTAAAAAAAGAAGGGGATAATGATTATGATGATACATGACACTGAAGATTAATTTAGAGTTGTGGTTTTTTTTCTTTTTACTGAGATAGAATAGTGGTATTTCAGTTATTAATTTAAGGAAATGAATCTTCATTTACTAAAATTGTTGGAAATGAAGTTTTCTTAGTTCACTGCTTTAAGCAAATATATCTTGGGCATATAAAGGGGTAGGGATGACAACCTTCCCCACGGGTTTGGAGCCCTACGGGGAAAACTCGAAAAGAGGATGAGATCCCTGATTTTTTCGGGTTTGGTTCGGGTATTTTTTAAAATCTCCGAAGTCTTTTGGGACGGATATAAGCTTACTATCCTCATCTCCGAACCCCGCTCCGCCACATTGTCTTCCCTAGAAGGGGTGGATGGAGTATTTATTTACTTTATTTTCAATTCTTATGTTTAAATATATTAATTTTTTTCTCAAAATACAATTTGTGTCCATATGCTTTCTTTAGCTAATGTAATGTTTTATTATTATTTTTTATATAACTCAGACTAACAAAATGTAGGTTTTTCAAAGATTTTGAATTTATAATATTTACGTGGTTATAATTTAGAATATAACTTAAAATGAAAATTGTTCTCACATGTTCTTAGTTATTCCAAAATTATAAGTAAGTACTATTTTAGATTTTTAATATGTAATTTTTTAACTTTAAGAACATATTTATCAATTAATTGATGTAATGAGTAGATAAATATCGACATCATATACTAAAATATTTTCTTCCACTCGTATATTGCTTATTTAATTAAAATACATTCATATAATTCTATTTACACTTTTATATTGCTTAATCAATTCAAATCATTTCATATCATTGTATTTGTATTGTTATGTTAGTTCAATTTAGTGCTTAATTTGACAAATCATTATTCCAAATTTTTATAATTTGTTTTGATCTAATTTTTTCCGAACGAAATGTTGTTTGGTGAATTTGATGATCAATATGCAAAGAGTAAAAAATATTTTTATTATTAATTTAATTTAGTTGTTTAGAATATGAGTTCACGTGCAGATGCACGTGTTTTTATGCTAGTAACTAAAAAAGAGCATAATGTTTTGGATGTAATATTTACATCTCCAATTCCAAATCTTGGTAATGGTCCTGCATCCTACTGAGCAAATTTCTTTCCCTATTTTTTTATAAGAAGTTTGTTGACTCCTCTTTGTCACCTTGTTCAAACTTGCAATTTAAATTGTATCATTTCCTTTTTATATGCAGTCTTATTTAAATAAAATAAGTAGCTGTTCTTCTGTTGGAAAGGTGCTATATACGCCTTACCTTGTCACATAAAACTCGTCTCCCCATTCATCATTTATTTTGTTCGAGGTTTCTTAGTGTTAAGTAATCAAGCCAAGATTGAATTCAAAGCAAGTCAAATTTGAATTCAAAATACACCATTTTGGAATTAAACAATACAATTAACACATGGTTTGAGTTAGTAAAAAATGGTTGGCTTGATTATGTAAGCAATGATGTTTTAATTTTTGTTTTCTTCCCTAAACTTCACTTATAAATACTCATTCATTATCCATTCCAAAATCACACCAAAACACAAAATCCTCTCATCTACAATCATAAGTGTAGAAGTGAGACAAATGATTTAGTGTGAAATTTCTTAAGGATTATTTATCCTTAGAAGGAATATGATTAGTGGAGAGAAAGTGAGTGAAATACTTTGTATTCTCAATTCTCTTGTCTTTTTTGTTATTAATAAAGAAGTGATCTCCTTGAGAGGTTTAGAGTGGACGTAGCTCAATCTTGGGGTGAACCAGTATAAATATTGGTGTTCATCTTATTCATTGTTGATATCACTTACGATATTCCGCTGCAATGTTACCTCGTTTATTTCCCTGATATCCCAACACTCAGTACCACGTGGCTCAGACTATTGAATACTGATCCAATGAACTAAGTTCTCCGGCATTACAAAAGACACCACACCCTTGGAGATTAGAAATTTAGTCAATTAGCAATATTGTGTGTTGGGGAAATGCCAGGTGCACAGCAGTGAGAGCTTCAAAAGATGGACTGCTCACTGTCGATAATACTCTCGGACTTGAAGGGAGCAAAGTTTAATATCCGAGCTTGGATAGACGGTGGCTTTGTGTCAATTATCATCTCATCGATACTTTCACTGATCTTACACTCGGAAAGACCTTTTTTTTTTTTTCTCGTTAAATGGGGAGTACACATATTACCAAAGTCCTCAAAATTTTGTTTTATGCCAGTTAGGCAGTCTGTTGCTTGAAATGCCGCCTTCGTAAAGCTGTCCCGAGAACTTTCCCAGGAAAAGAGCACCTTGTTGGCCATATTATCTTGTGCTCCTAGAGTCTAATTATCTCTAATCAATTTCATATAGCTTTTTCCTGTTTTTCGCATACTTCGTGAATCAGTAGGTGTAATGTTCTTGAAACACCATACTAGTGTTGTACAACAGTTATTCAAATTTTTTTTCCAAATAACGTGGGGCCTTCGTACTATATGTATGATATATGGCGGTAACTAACAAAGAACACCATATTCTCGAACATATATTTGTTTCCAAAAGTTTTATACGTCACCCCAACACACGAGGAATGTTGCTCAGATTGTGGTCACGCGCACCCCAGCTCTTCATCTTATCCACAACAAAATTTGATAACAAAAATAAACTATACCTATCAGAGACTCGTAATTAAACTAAAGCTCTTTTTTAGTACAACACAAACCCCTGATCTTCATCCCCTGGCCTTGATAACGCTAAACTGGGTCAAAATTTGAGCTGTAAATGGTGTTTCATGTTAGTTCCTGCAGTGAATGTCAAGCTTATATGATTACGCAGACATGACTTGAGGGGTGGTTCCATAACCATTAAGATGTGCCTTCTGCCATCTCCACGCAGTCTGCAAACTTTCTTGAAGATTAGTGAATTTTGCAGTCCAGTTTAATTCGTTCTTGATCTTGGCTGGATCACTATATACTTCTGCATAATCACCAGACCTACGTGGAAGGTAATCTACTCTCATGGGCACCCCAGTTGCCTTCTTACAAGCCTCCACAAACTCCTTTACTGATCTTCCTGATATTGACAGAGACTAGCTGTGAAAAAGTTTATACAAAAATAAAGATCAAGGTGTGAAGGTGGCCTGTACCTTTTCCCGTACCGACATTGTAGATGCCAACTTTACCGGGCTCTGCCCTCTCCAGAGCTTTGACATGAGCATCAACCAGATCAGTAACATCAATATAATCGCGTATGCATGTGCCATCAGGAGTTTTGTAATCTGTTCCTCTAACCTGCATTACGAATCTAGATATGGTAAGTTCTGGAACTATTTTAACGAATTTATGAATTATGATCACATAATGACATATTAGTTGTTGAAAACGTGGTCAGAGATGTGAGGATATCATGATATGTTCATTGGAGATGGAGATACCTTGAGACCAGGGATGATGCCACGAGCAGCATCGAAGCAAGCACCAGATATCCGCCCATGCTCACGAAGTTCTGGCCTGGGAGCTTCTCCAAGTCTTCCCTCAGGATCAGAGCCAATCACATTGAAGTATCTGAAACATAAAAAAATTGCGAAAGATAAGAAAGAATGCTGCTTCAGACTTTCCACACATGAAAACAGAAAACCGTATCAGCCACAGTTCAGTAATAGTATTCAATGCAAATTGAAGTTTCTCGACGTAGAAATAAAACAAATTTGAGCTATATAGAGTCGTACACATTAAATACCAACCTTAAAATCATTACTGCCTTATCTGAGTTTTTATGAAAATCCAGAATTATATCTTCTGTCATCTTCTTGGCTTTTCCATAAGGATTTATAGGAACCTGCTTGGTGTAAATAAAAACATTGCAGTTCAGTTGGCGTTTACATCTTTGTATAGGCATGTGTCTAACTGCAGCAGTTCTCACCTGTGCAGTGTCTTCTGTAATGGGCATCTGTTCAGGCTCCCCATAAGTTGCACATGTACTAGAATAAATCAAAGTCTGAACTCCATGAGCTGCCATTGCTTCTAACACAAGAAGCGTATTGGATGTGATGTTGTGATAATACCTGTGTTGCAGAAGTCATTGGCACAAGAAATATATTTTACGAAAAGGTAAGACAATCAGAAGACAAAGTGGAAACCATGAGCTTCCATTTACCATCAGTATTCACTTCTAACTGTTGATATCGCACATTTTGGAACACCTCACCCCTTATACATAAGAAACGAGAATATCATATTCAATTATAAGTCTATATTCCAGGCTTCAATGGAACAGGCATCATGAGTATCCATCAAGTCTCGTCCCATAAATACTAAAATAAAGGCCATAAAGATTTTAGTTTCTTGCGTGAATGTTATCCACTACCGGGAATATGCTAGAACTCACCAATTACAAATTTGACAATCTTGAAGAGTCAACTACCATTCCAACGAGTGGAATCCTCAAGACACACTCATGTTTGAAGAGCATAAAATAAAACCAAGAGTAACTCACTTGAGGGGATCGAGAGTACTCTCCCCAACATACGCTACAGCTGCAAAATGCATTACTGCATCAAAAGCATTTTCCGAGAAAATGTTGTGCACCTGGATAAGGGTCAAGCTAGTTCTTTGGTTATGAATGTTGAAAATAATCGAACAAAAGAATATCTTATGAAAATAAATATGCCCAATAAAGATACCATTTTTGCATCCCCGAGGTCAGCATGTATAAACTGAAGTCTTCCAGGTCCAGGAAATAGTTGTTGTAGGACCTTTATGGCGCCAAGGTTTCCCCTTGAGAGATTATCCTGTCAAATGATATTTACATTTTTCAAGGCCCCAGGCAATATTTACGGTAACGAATGTTCTAGACGACAACTATCGATACCAGAAACATACCACTATAGTCACCCGGTATGAGTCCTTGAGAAGTCGTAACGCAGCATGTGATCCGATGTAACCGGCACCTCCAGTAACTAAGACATGAGTCACCCCAGGTTCATGGCTTGAGAACTGTTTAATGATTAATGCGGACGTCAAATATAGTTAGTCGAAGATAAAAAAAAGTCTTAGTCTCGCTCTAGCATTTTTTTTGCCAGTAATTGGAAAGAAAACATGAAATTGAAATAAAATGGAAAAAGAAATCTGGCAACCAATAATGAAGTCAGATTCACTTCTTTTGATTTCAAGGTAGATGAAGGGGTAACCAATGAAAACAGAACTTGAGACCAGTAGAACAAAGAAAATTATTAACAAAATACATAACAAATAGGGAAGGCCTAAAACTGCAGCATAGTTTTAAGATAATAAAGCATAAATACACAGATAAATGGGAATCAAATCTTCCAAGAAATGAAACAGGAAATACAAATAGAAAATTACTTCACTGGGTGTGTTAAAATTTGGGGATTGCTTCAGCATAAGAATACACAATGCTGTAAGAATAGCAGCCATCAAAATTTTTCCTAAAATATTACTCTTCTTCTTTGGGTCAGTGTAATCCATGCCTGCTAGCAAAATATAAATTGTAGTGAGAATTGACAACAAAAATGATACAACACAAAATAACAAGTATAATAACAGCAAAAGAAAAAAAGATTAACACCTCCTAAAGACAGAGATCTGTTAGACCTCTGCTGAGTTCTTATCCGTGCAAAACTCAGCATTGAGGATATTCCTTTCCAATCGTAATCAGACAAATTAATTAAATTATATCAAGTTTTGATATCAACAGTCAGCAGATACCCTTCTGCAGCTCTCAAATCTGCAGCAACAAAAGAATGAGTATTGATCAGTAAGAAAGAAAAAAATACAAAGATTTAAATCCTTCTAAATCCATGCATTTCAAATCCTATGGTTTTGAAAACCTCCCACGAATTCAATTCCTTCCATCCAAATACAAGCTGGGCCCGAAAGATGAAAATGGAACTAATAAAATTTCCCATTTAAGCATGTAATTTGACCCAAGATCAGAAAACCACTAAAACCTAACGCAATTTTCAAAATCGTGTTGCAAACACCCAACTAATTAGAATATGGACATGAAGAACAAGATACATGAGTCAGAATTCAAACACAAAAAACTCTCAAGATCCGTCAGATTACAGTCCAAAAACCAAAATCACAAATTGAATTAACTAATTCTTAAAGTCGACACAAAAAAAAAAAAAAAACAAAAAAAAATAAAAAAAAAAAAAAAAAAAAAAACCAGTAAAATAACAAACAAAAAACAAAAAACAAAAATTAAAAAAACAAATTCTAAAAAACAAAAAAAAAAAAAAAAAAAACGAAAAAGTAATAACGAACAAAGGATAACACGCCCACATAAAAAAACCCCAATTTTATACAACCGTGAGTCATTCAACACGTTAAAGTAATAATATTGAGCAAAGATTATATTTTTTCAACATTTTCCCGCACATGTGTGCATGCGTTATACGACAAGAAGATCTGAAGAACCACAAGGGAAGGACGATCGTCTCAATGCAATCACCAAAACACACAGAGAAAAGTAAGAAAAACAAGATAAAATTCCTAAATTATAATCACCAAACAAAAAAGGAACAAGAGGACGTACGACAAAAAGCGGGGAGTCGTTCCTAGTTGGCAGGGATCGGAAAATGCAAGAACTCACGTCGAAACAGAATGTTGTACGTTTCCAAATAAATCAATAGTTTACATTAAAAAAACCAATTTTATTGAATTTGATTTACAAATATTTTTTTTTATCACATTTTAAAAAATAATAATATATAGCTTTTAAAAAATTAAAAAATTAATATGTATTAAGGTTGATGATCGACATCAATATACTAAACACGATAAGCATCATGTCATTGTCTTAGGCTAACACAATCTAAAATTTTGATATATGATAGTGATTATTAGCCAAAAAAATTAATCGACATGCTTTGTATTTAAGAAAATTTTTTAAAATTAGCGAAAAAATAGTTTTTATAATTATATTAATTTTTTTAATTTAAATATCTATTCATTCTTCACTAATTTTTAATAATATCAATCTGTGCATTGCACGGGTTAAATACTAGTTTAAATAATAACAAATTTCTTGTGTGTGCGCGTGTAACTCTATTTATATTTACATTAATATCTTTTTAATATGAAAAATAATATATTTTTATAGTTTACTGAAACAAAATATCCACCTCACAAAATTAATTCGTAAAATCGTCCAAAAAAAACTTTCAACCTACTCAACAATGGTCACACGATGTAAAATAATATTTAAACATCATGAAATTTTATTTTAAAGTAATTAGTTTAGATAATTTATTTTACAAAATCTATTATGCATCCCAACTGTTCACTTCAAAAGTAATTAATAATGGGCCAAAAGCCCGTTACTATGTTATTTTCACAGCCCAATGCCTAAAGAATAAATGAAGATTTCTACCAGAAGGTCGCCGTTGCCCCGGTTTCAGAAGAAGAAGATTGTGATCGGGGAAGCAAGTGCAAATGGCCGTAAAACTCAAGTGTCGAACAATTCTTCAACCCCTCGCAGAATCCCCCCTCGATTCCGCTACCCATACCACCTGTGTCGCACTCTCCAAACCCTCCCAAGATCAAACCCTCATATACGTTGGCAATCTAGCAGGCACTTTGTTCTTATACTCCTTTCGAACTGCAATTTCTTTCCTTAAGCGCATTTCCGTCTGTGCCAGTCCCCTTAATTCTATTTCTCCCCTACCCCATATTGGTAAAGTCATTGTCTTCGCCGATGGCGTTTTGTTTCTTATCGACGCCACTTTACTTGAATCTCCTAAAAGAATCAGTCTCATTAAAGGCGTTACTGCTTTTTCTCGCAAATTTCAGACCCAAAAAAACAACAGCCGGAATGGTCACAATCACAATAACGACTTCTTTGCTATTGGGATAGGGAAGAAGTTGGTATTGGCGGAGTTGATTTTGAGTGGGACGTTAGTAATCTTGAAGGAATTTCAGGGGATTTTTGATGGTATCATTACGACTTCATCGTGGATCGATGAATCTATATTTGTTGGTACCAAGAGTGGGTATTACTTATATAATATTTTAAATGGGAGATGTCAATTAATCTTTTCGCTTCCCGATGCTTCAAGTGTGCCACAACTGAGATTGTTGGCCAATGAGGCGAGGGTGTTGTTAATGGTAGATAATGTTGGTATCATCACGGATATGGAGGGGAACCCTGTAGGGGGTAGTTTGGTGTTTAAGGAGACTCCAGATTCGTTTGCCGAAATAGGTACTTATCTGGTGTCTGCCAGGAAAATGAAGGTAGAATTGTACCACAAGAAAACGGGATTTTATGTTCAGAGTTTGGATCTTGGGGATGAAGGTGCTGGCCCATGCGTGGTGACAGACGAGGGGGCAGAAAATGGGAAGCTTGTTGCTGTTGTGACAAAATCAAAGGTACATTTTAACCAATGTACTTTCACTTGGATCTGTTGTTTGAAGTTTGAGCTAAAAGTTAACTTTTTCCCAGCATGTATTGCTGATGTACATGACACAAACACATTGGATAACACTTTCTGCTTCTCTAAATATCTCAATTTTATGCTATTATGAAGTTTAAAATAAGTGTGAGACAGAGTATTACTAGAGAAATGACCAATTTCCTCTTAAGTGCTTACAAAAGGTCCTGAGAAATGACCAATTTCCTGTTAAGTGCTTACAAAAGGTCCTGATTATTCACTCGCTATATCCTATCAAGGTTGTTTGCTATGGGAAAATTTCTGGAGAAAAGCAAATCAAGGATCTCCTGCGGAAAAAGAACTTCAAAGAAGCCATATCATTGATTGATGAGCTTGAGAATGAAGGTGAAATGACAAAAGATATGCTTTCTTTTGTTCATGCACAAGTGGGATTCCTCTTGCTCTTTGACTTACATTTCAAGGAAGCAGTGGATCACTTCCTGCTTTCCGAAAACATGCAGCCTTCTGAACTTTTTCCCTTCATAATGCGGGACCCTAATCGCTGGACCCTTCTGGTACATCCTGAATGCCAATTATTATGCCTATGTATTTGATTTCATGTTTGCAAGGTCTTTTTTACCCAATTGAATTTATTTGCTATGTCCTTCCAGAAGTCTCATTCGGTGATTCTGGAGATGTATTCCACAGTAACGTGCAATATCATTCGTGCAAGTTAATTACTTTTGTATGTCATTTAAAATAGTTATCCCGTGTAGCTAAGTATTTATGCCTTGTGTTATAAAATAAAAATGTTGAAGTGCTTGAGATATATTCATTGAAGGCTATCCAATGATGGACAAAGAAAAAGAATATGCAACTATCTTGTGGCTTCTGATATATAATGTGCTTGCTGAGCATTTGATGCAGTGGAATGCTTTAATATCTTATTTGTTTCATCTTCTATCCATTTAATTGCACTTGGATGTAAGTGGGATTTTTTGAGCGTATGTGCCATGATTTCACTCGCACTTGATAATAAATCCTACACGATGTTCGGTTAACTGTTTTGAGAATTTTTAGGTTCCAAGGAACCGGTATTGGGGCTTGCATCCTCCTCCAACACCTCTGGAAAATGTAATAGATAACGGATTGACAGCCATTCAAAGAGCTGTGTTTTTTAAAAAGGCAGGTGTGGAGACTTCTGTTGATGATGAATTTCTTCTAAGTCCACCCAGTAGGTCTGATCTATTGGACTCTGCAATTGAAAACATGATAAGGTGTTTATTATTTTAAGTTGGTTTTATTTGAAATTCATCATTTTCAAATTTTTTCTAAAGTTTGATGATATGCTTTCCAGTTTCCATCCACTTATTTCCCTTATGATTGCTCATTTGCCACAGATATTTGCGAGTTTTCCATGATAAAGATTTGGACCTTTCAGTTAAGGAGGGAGTTGATACGCTTTTAATGTACCTATTTAGAGCTCTCAACTGTGTTGAAAATATGGAGAAACTTGCATCATCTGAGAATAGCTGTGTAGTGGTAGGCATCACTTTACATTTCTCTTGAAATTTATTGCTCACTTGCCTTTTCTATCACTTGCCTTTCTATCACTTCTAATCATAGTTGTTAAAAGGCGGCACCTCTCGCCACCACCAGATGATCCCTCCACGCTTGGGTATATATACCCAGGCCCTGCAGTGTACTAAGGCGAGCCTAGGCGCGCGCCTTGGCTCTCCTTTGAAGCCAAGCGCGCCTGAGTGGCTTTTCTTTTCTATTTTTCTTTTTTCTCTTAAAAGCCTACCAAAATCTAGAAGAATCTGCCAATAATAAAAGATAATTGCAGTAGTAGATAAATAACTAAATATATTTTTGTGATGTAATATATTTTTGCTTAGCTTAATTATTTCAATAATATTGTTTTGTAATAAAATAGTAGTAAATAAATATATTATTTTAAAAAATTAATAGTGCGCCTTGCTTTGATAAGGCGCATTGTGCCTCAGGCTCCAGGACTTTTTTGCGCCTTGCGCCTTTAACAACTATGCTTTTAATGTTAAATAAATTATAATTAAACTTCAGTCAAATATCTAGACTCACTTGGATGATTTCTGATTTTTATGATTGCAATGTTGTGTGTCACTTACTTAACAATTATTCCAAAGTCATTTATGGCGTCAGTTCAAGTGGATGGTAAGCTTAATGAACTTACACTAGCATGGTTACTTAGTTTTAGCATATAATTTAATAAGTTTAAGATTGGATAACTATAGAAAATGCAAAATTTGACGTCAAACAATGACTACTGTATTTCAATGGGCAGTACAGGAGGAGCTTGAACCATTGCTACATGAATCTGGGCATTTACGTGCTCTTGCATTTTTATATACTGGTAAGGGGATGAGTGACAAGGCTCTCGCCGTCTGGCGTATATTGGCAAGAAATTATTCAACCAGCTATCATATAGATCAACATGAGGTAACTGGTACGCTAGAACCCTTAAGTCCGGAGATGGCTGCAATTGAGGCATCTAGGATTCTGGAGGAGTCTTCTGACCAAGATCTTGTACTTCAACATCTTGGATGGGTACGTGAAAAAGATCTTGTTAGCCTTTTATTTTCTTGTGACAGTAATAAATACTTCATTCATATTTCTTGTAGAAGAATATTCTGATTAAGATTTAGATTTGATTAAGATTTAGATTTAGATTTGATTTGATTCGAATTAGATTGATTTAGATTTGATTTTGGTTATTCTGTTTCTTTATTTTGTGCTATTTTGTTTCCTTAGTTGATGGGATTACTTCAACTATATATTTGGACTGCATATTGTTATGGGAATAAGAAGAAAAAGTCTGTATTTCTTCATGGTATCAGAGCCGATCTCGGTACCCTAGCCATCCTTAGCCGCCTCTTTCACTCTCATTCGTCTGGTAGTCTTCATTCCTTCTTCATCCGCCTCTTTTCACTCTTATTCGTCCGGCAATCCTCACCTTTTTTTTCATCCTCATTCGATCCTCATTCGTCCGGCCATACTCATGACTAAATACGGCAGCAAATACGGCAAGACATCACATACATCTTCCTCGGAAGTCAATTCCCCAATCTCCTCCATCCCTGAATTCTCCTCTAATATTGTTACAAACCACAAACTCTATGGCCAGAATTATCTTCAATGGTCACAATATGTGTTCATGTATATTTGCGGTAGAGGGAAGGATGGACATCTCATGGGTGAAACCACAGCTCCGCAGACTACGGATCCCAAACACCGATCCTGGAAGATTGATGATCACCTTGTTATGTCTTGGCTGATAAATTTCATGACTACTGAAGTCGGAGAAAATTTCCTACTTCACAAAACAGCCAAGGACATATGGGAAGCGGCACTTGAAACATACTCAAGCAAAGAAAATACCTCTGAAATACATGAGGTTGAGACGACTGTATGATCTTAAACAAGGGGATATGAGCGTTACTCAGTACTTTAACACTCTCACACGTTACTGGCTACAACTAGACCTATACAAAGTATATTCTTGGAAGTGTGTTGATGATTCTGCATTGTATAAGAAGATAGTTGAGCAGAAAAGAACAGTTCAATTTCTCCTTGGCCTAAATAAGGACCTAGATGAAGTCAGAGGGAGAGTCATGGGAATCAAGCCCTTTCCTAACCTTAGAGAGGCATTCGCAGAAGTTAGGAGAGAGGAAAGTAGGAAAAGGTTGATGTTAACAGAAAGTAAGCCCGGAGTGGAAGGCTCGGCTTTATTCACCCACAACTCCTCTCAATTCAATAGGTCTGGCAAAAGATGGCCCTGGTGTGACCATTGCAAGAAACTGGGTCATGTCAAGGCTACTTGCTGGAAATTACACGGCAAACCAGTAGATTGGAAGCCATCCAACACTCGGGTTGAGAGGAAACCCGTGCAAATAATGCTACTACCACAGAGATTAGTATCGAGGGTAGTCCTTTCACCAGATAGCAAATAGAGGCATTGCAGAAAATGCTAAAAAATACCTGCTCCTGTGTACCTTCTCGAGCTTGAAATAGTTTTAGCTCCAGCCCAACAGATATCTACTTCTGTGTCCATCCCTAGGCTTGAAATAGTTCCAACCTTGGCTACTCCTACTACTGAAACAGCTCCACTTGATTTAAAACAACCACAAGTCGACACTCACAACTCCGAACTACGTGTCCATAGAAGGAGAAAACCCATCGAGCATATACAAGACATCATTACAAATCAGAACTCTCAATCATCAGCACCAGACTCTCCTGCCCATGATGATTAATGATTGATGATTTGTGAAACGACCTCGATTTTTTCTTCTTCTCTAATCATAAATCATAAACTCGAGAATACTAACTAAATAAAATAACTTAACATTTCTAACCATCATAATAAATTAACAATTGAAATCTCAAGTACATATCATCAACTAACCAAAATTTCTAAATCGACCTTTAAAAGATCAACTAACAATAAAATAAAGTATAAAAATATCTTTAAATAAAATCTTTAACATGAATCTTTAAATCATTTATCTATCTAGCTAGTGCGGAAACATAAAGGCCCTCGGGTGTGTACTGCTGCATTCGATCCACTCAATTGTCAGCGCCTCTCATAAATCATCAAATCCTGCATCATATAAACCTAGTGAGTCTAAAGACTCAGCACGCTCTAAACATGGATAGCAAATAATACATATACATTCACATACATTAAAATTATATTTTTATTTAAAATAGCTTTTGAACATAAATAAACAATTTAAAATCATTTTAGCATAATTAAATCATAAATCGTAAAATCATTTTAAATAACTTTTAGCATAAATAAATCCTTTAAAAATCATTTAAAAATAGCTTTAATCATCATCATAAATCATATATCATAAAATCATTTTAATCATAAAGCTTTCAATCATATATCATTTTGGGTGAAGTTTGATCCTTGAAAGTGACTAGCTTTTATCCTCCGGTCGACTGATCAGTATTCAGCTCCAAATGGCCCATGGGGGTGTGCACTAGGCTCCACCATGGAAATATGATCGTCGGGGTTCCCTCGGGGGCCTTCTCCCTTAGACGGGTTCCCTCTGGGGCCTTTTCCCATAAATGGGTTCCCTTTTGGCTTTTTTCTGTAAATGGGCACCCTCTGGGGCCTTTTTCCCCTCACGACATCCCCATAAAATTGTAAGTTCACCGTCCTCACATAAACGGATCCCCCACAAATCATATATCATATGTCACAGTCAATTCACATTCCTCAAAATATTTTTACTTTTCTTTTAAAATCATAAAATAACATAACTTTCCAAAAATAACATTTTAAACAATATAAATTACACAGCTTTACTATAAATCATAAAATAACATATTATCATCCAAATCATCATTTTAAATAATATAATATCATTTTACAAGCATTATGATCCTTCGGGACGCTGTCAAGCATTTTCGTATTTTCCTTAGTGCAAAATTACCGTTTTGCCCCTGGACGTAAAAATTCTCGAATTTATCTTTTTCTCACTTTTAATGACATGGGCTTATTCTAAATAATTATTTAAGCTTAAATATAATTTTTCATAATTTTATAAAGCTTAAACTAGGCTTTTCAATTAATTCTTTAATTAACGTTTCGTGAGGCGATTAAATCCCGAATAAATCTAAAACTCATTATTTTGATCCCAAATTTTAAACATAAGATTTTTATTATTTATTCTACCCTTGTAAGCCATGAACCACACCCGTTGACCCATGGTTCCAATTTTAGTCTTATTATTTTCGTTTTTCACACGTATATGAACACACGTAGCCATCTCCCAAAATACTCGAGCCACGGTCGAGCCAAACCCGAGCCAACCCACCTATGCAACCTACTGACCAATCCCAGCCCCGAGAACCAGACCCTAGCTCGCTCAAACTCACCTGGACAGAAGCACAAACCTGCACATGGAAGGAAACTCACGCATATGGACTCCTAGCCCAGTGCCCACTAGGACTCTTCCAGCCGAGCCACCACCGAGCCCACCTGACCCTAACCAACCCTGGACCACGCCCAGACCCAACCGAGACCAGCCCAGACCCTGGACCCCACGCACGAGCCGCCTGAAACCAGGATAGCAGCTTGCGCGTCACCTTGGAGCTTCCCTCTCGTTTCTCTCGTTTGGCTAGAGCCACAGCGCACCCAACCGCTCCAGACCCTGGCCCGACCCCTGCCCATAACCCTAGGACCCTTATGGACCACCTAGCCCAGCCCCAAACCGAGCCACAGCCCCCTGTACAGTAGCTGATCTCGAGAAGGCTTGGGGAGAGTCCTAGCTTTCGTGGACTCCTCACCAGCCTGAAACACGGGTCCTAACATAGAGTCCTAGCCATGTTAGGACAAGCGTAAAATCGTAAAAACGTTGAAAATGCGTATCATACCGTAAAATAATAGAACCCACGTATTTTTCATGCATAATCAATTAAAACACACATATTATGATTTGTATGATGTTTGAAAGGGGTTTAGAAAACGTGTCTTTGCGTTTATAACGCTCGAATATACGATCTTCGGCGAGGGTGCGATGTTGGACGACCGGACGACGAAGAACACAAGCTTTTTCTTTTCCCAAATATTCGAAAATATTAGGTGTGTGCAAGGGTAATTCACGGCTGCTAGGTTATGGTTTTTGGTGTTTAAAAGTCCTTGGTCACTTATTTATAAATAATTAACATGTTAATGGGCTTTGGTTTTGGGCTTGCAAGCTTAAGAATAATTGGGCCTACTTAAATTAATTAAATTGGGCCCAATAACACGTATTTAATTAAAACATAAAAGTTTATAAAATTAGTTTCCATAAAATAATATTTTTGATATTTTAAAACTCCTTGTTTGCCCAAAACCGGTTTCCCGGGAGAAATCGAGCTCGACTCGTAAAATAATTCGAACTCCAACATTTTTAGGAAAATTGAATCATTTTTAAATCATATTAGGAAGCTTTGCCATCATATAAAGAAAAATAATTATTCTTGTCTTGGTCGTCTTCGATCTCCTTTTCCCTGCCTATTATCGAATATTCGGGTAAAATCCTTAATTTCATGTAATTATGTCATATTATCATTTAATCATGCAAATCATACATTTAATCATATAATAAATATCATTCTAGCATTTAAAATCAATTAAATAAAACAATTAAGTAATTAAAATAATTTGCATGCATGTGGTTTACATAGGTTGGTTTTTCGGACGTTGCAATTTGGATCAGCCAATTTCCCACCGGAAAGGTGTTAAGAGGGTGCACTAATCATCCTATTGAGAAGAATGTAGCCTATGGGAAGTTGCTGCTGACGTACAGAACATTTATTTCAACCCTTGACAGCATACAAGTGCCTAATTCTATACAAGAAGCTCTAAGGATTCCAGCATGGAAGAAGGCAGTTGAAGACGAGTTTCAGGCTTTAGAAATGAACAATACATAGACTCTTGTAGAGCTACCACACGGCAAAAACCCAGTTGGTTGTAAGTGGGTATTCACTGTAAAATACGAGGAAGATGGCAGTGTTGAAAGATTCAATGCTAGACTTGTGGTCAAAGGTTTCACGCAGTCATATAGGATTGATTACCAGGAGACATTTGCTCCAGTTGCCAAACTCAACACAGGAGTTTTACTCTCTCTTGCAGTGAATCTAGATTGGCCTCGTCACCAACTTGATGTAAAAAATGCCTTCCTGAACGGGGAGTTAGAAGAAGAAGTTTATACGACTATCCCTCCAGGAATGGAAACCAAGCCAAACAGCAGGTTAGTATGTAAACTTAAGAAGTCCCTGTATGGCCTGAAGCAGCCACCACGAGCTTGGTTTGATAGGTTTGCTAAGGCTGTGATCTCTAATGGGTACCACCAGTGTTAGGCAGATGAAATAGGAGAGAAAATTGCCATTCTCATAGTATATGTTGATGATATCATACTGACATGAGATGATTCAGAGGAAATTATCAGTCTCAAAAATATGTCGGCTGTGGAGTTTGAAATGAAGGAGCTTGGGAGCATAAAATATTTTCTAGGAATGGAAGTGACTCGGTCCAAAGAAGGAATTATGATATCTCAGAGAAAATATAGACTAGATTTGTTAAGTGAAACATGTTTACTTGGATGCAAACTTATGGACACGCCTATGGATCCTAATAAGAAGATAATCAGGAGCGGGGACAGCAGCCTCGTGGATAAAGGAAGGTATCAGAGACTAGTTGGTAAGCTCATCTATCTATCTCATACTAGACCTGACATTGCATATTCTGTTAGCGTAGTCCGTCAACACATGAATGATCCAAATGAGGATCATATGGAAGCAGTGATTCGAATTTTGAAATACCTGAAGATGACTCCGGGACATTGTCTTCTGTTCAGAAAGTCTAAAAATCGGGATGTAGAAATCTACGCTGATGCTAGTTGGGCAGGAGAACTAACAGATAGAAGATCAATCACTGATTATTGTTCATATGTTTGGTAACCTTGTGACGTGGAGAAGCAAAAAGCAAGCTATTATTTCTCGCAGTAGTGCTGAATCAGAGTACCGTGCCTTGGCATTAGAAATTTGTGAAGGAATGTGGCTTCAAAGGCTGTTAAAAGAGCTCAAGGTTCAGATACAAGACAAAGTAAAGATGTTTAGTGACAGTCTAGCTGCTATCAGCATAGTCAAGAATCCCGTTCATCATGACAGAACTAAATATATTGATATCGATATACATTTCATATCGGAGGAGATGAACAAGGGAATTGTTCTACTCAGTTATGTTCCAACACGACAGCAGATTGCTGATGTTCTCACCAAAGCACTTCCAAGAGCTGCTTCGATGAATTAAACTCCAAGCTTGGTTTGCATAATATATACAACCCTGCTTTGAGGGAGAGTGTAGAAGAATATTCTATTTAAGATTTAGATTTGATTTTGGTTATTTTGTTTCCTTATTTTGTGCTATTTTGTTTCCTTAGTTGATGGGATCACATCAACTATATATTTGGACTGCATATTGTTATGGGAATAAGAAGAAAAAGTCTTTATTTCTTCATTTCTACTAAAGGATTATGACCTTGTCAGTTAAATGATCTTTTTTGCTTGATACTAATTGCTGATGGTACTTGTTTTCCATTAGATTGCAGATCTCAGCCAGGTGTTAGCAGTCCAAATTTTGATATCAGAGAAAAGATCAAACTTACTATTACCAGGCAAGAATAATAATAAGCATGTGGTTTATGATGTTTATAAGTTTATCAGATACCAAACCTGACTGTTTTCTCAGTAATATTATATCTAGGGACCAGTGACTTTTGAATTATAAATTGTTTTAGCGATTCCTGAGAGAAGAAAATGCCTCGATTGGACTTGTGATTTAACTAGTTAGATTTATTTATTTATATTGTTAGTGAATTTTTCCCTATTTTTCTCACAGATAAAGTAATATCTGCTATTGATCCCAAGAAAGTGGAAATTCTTCAAAGGTATGCCCTGGTATTCTTTAAATTTTCCCTGGCATTATGTGGCAGAGTGAACTTATAGCCTTTTGTGAATGTGTTGTCAATTATTACTTGCTTCTTAAGGGTTTGGGACAGTGACAAAGAAATAGAGACTATTTAATATGCTTTCCTTGTCCATATTTCCTCTTTATGGTGTGTTCATGGCTCTAGTGTTTGCTATTGTTATCTTGTTTAAGGGTCATTCATTTTTCACCCACGACAGAAGCTCTAAAAGTTATTAATCCAGTTATTCTAACCGTACGAATGTGATAGTTGCATGTTCTCATTTTCTTTGGACACCGACTATTCACTCGGTCACATGTTAAAGATCTTTTGTTAAAAATAGATAGCTTTTCAAGGTTGTATGATGGCAAACCTTTGATGATGTTAGCTTTAGTAGAATGAGCTTCAATGGTGTTTGGTTAGGCTTTGGATTATTTTTAAGTTTATTATTTTAGAAAGAGTTTTGTACTGTTTTATACATTAATAATGGTGTTTTGGAGATGATCTTTGAACACACACCTTAATAAAGCACATGTTTCATAATATCTTAAAAACACACAACCTAATTTTGTGATGTAATTTTTTTTTCTGAAGAACCACTTTTTTGAGTTAGAAAGTACTGGAAAACCCAAATGATCCCTAGCTTTTAGCTCTTATGGAAATGGTTATTGTAATTATACCTTTCGCTTATTACTACTCCAATTTGACTTGTAGCTCAATAGTTCTAACCAAAATTAATTAAGATAGGATTAAATTGATCGGTTCAATTTTACACCTATCATTTTTCTTCTGTGGATTGATTCTTAGATATTGCAATGCTGACTTGTGTACAAAAGCAGTAAAATTATCAGTACAAATACAGTTTTTCCTCTTGATAGTTTAACACTATCATCTCTAGAGCATCACATGCGTTACTGTTATTAATTTATTGATGCAGATATCTACAATGGTTGATTGAAGATCAAGATTCTGACGACTCTCGGTTCCACACAGCATATGCCCTCCTACTTGCCAAGTCAGCTCTTCAAAGGTATGAGATGGAGCGTCCATCAGAAAATTCTGTTGTTGGAATGCCTGATGATGAGATAAATATTTCTAATGCTGGAAGGAGAACAATGTTTGAAAGTCCTGTCAGAGAAAGATTGCAGATTTTCTTACAGTCATCAGACTTGTACGACGCACAAGAGGTCCTTGATATGATTAAAGAGTCTGACCTATGGCTAGAAAAGGTCCACTAGCATTTCTCTGGTCATCATACCTTATGATGCATGCACTTCCCTTCAGAATTTGAAGCGTTTGAAATGTTTGTGCACTTTCCGAACTGTCAGCTGGTAGTAATGGCACATTTTTTTTTGTTTTATCAATATATGTAATCTGGCTCTACTGTTTTTGGCAGGCTATTTTATACCGGAAGCTTGGTCAAGAAACGCTAGTGCTTCAGATTTTGGCCTTGTAAGTCTACCGTTTAAGTGATAATGGTTGTTCAACCTTACTTCTTTATCCTTAGAGTAGTTTGTAATGATTTTGTTTTTTAAAATTTTGTATGTCACTGCTTTTCCTCTTTCGATCGATTGAACTATGATATATCATGTGTGATTTCAGGCTTTTCAATATTCACGACTGTTGTCATGCTTCCTTATGTATGGTCTCTGTAATATCTTATTAGCACGATGCTTTTTGCATTATGTTGTCCTTGTTATGTTGTCCTTTGTAAACATGGAAGACACATTCCCATAATTGCATTGATGAATGTGTCCTGCATATAGTATGATTGGACTTGTGCGATTTGTCTTTTCATCTTGTATTAGGAGATTGGAGAATTGTGAAGCTGCTGAACAATATTGTGCGGAGATTGGTAGACCAGAAGCTTATATCCAGTCAGTCCATTTTGATATTTTGATAGCTCCATGAATATTGGTCTTGTTGCTATGCTCATGATATTTTTCTCCTCTTAGGTTACTTGAGATGTATTTGGATCCGAAGGATGGTAGAGGGCCCATGTTTAAAGCTGCTGTCCATCTTCTTCACAATCATGGAGAAATGCTAGACCCAATGCAAGTCTTGGAGGTATGAAATCTATCATCCTCCTTTTCCAGTAAACCAATAACTTTTGTTCTGGAAATGCTCTGGATTCATGATGAGGAGATGACTTTTAGAAAGTTATGTCTTGATGGTCAAACTGCATCTTTACTTATTTTTTTTTTATCTTAATCTTGTCTCTTTAATTGCAGTAAAATACTTTTATCTATGAAGTCAATGCTTCTATGCTAGACAAAATAATCCTGCATCTTATTTTATAGGATAGACCAAATTGTTTAGTATATATAAGTTTTCAACTTTTCTTTTAGTTCTACTTACCTTTTTTTATAATGAAGAGTTAAAGAGATCACAGTAGTCTGCCTTTTTTTGTTTGGAACCCCATTTTCTTTTGCAGGTATTTTCTGAATAATAGATGTTCAGATATGTTGGAGAAAGGCTAATAATTTATCTTTCTCAGATGTTTGACTGTATTCTATATTTCCAGTCTCCAGTTGCTGTCACACAAAAATGTTACATAATAATATTCTTTGTGGGAGAATTTTCTGTATTTGCTTTAGGTTTGCATAGTTGTTGTCATATGTGTTATAATTTCTTTTGGCATGACATCCTACCTGTTCCGGCATGTCAATGCATTAAACACTTGTTATTATACTGTAGTATGCTATTGAAAGTGACACCGGGATGAAAAGGTGGCCTAAAGATGGAAAAAATTGATAGAATGTTGCAAATTATCTGGTAAATGCGTTAAAGATATAAAAAGATAAAAAGAAGAAATAAATATTCTGGTCAAGGTGTTCTTACCTCTAGTGTGAAGCTGATTTCCCTTATTGTCTGGTAGCATGTGGTTTGGGATACACTGGCTTAGGTTTGACCTGATATTAGTAATGAAATCCTTTCGATGCGGTGCAAATTCTCTTTTCATGGTGGTGATTTAAGGAGCCCTCTTATGCTTTCTTATTTTTGGAGGTCGATATTCCTGCTTTACACTACATCTATGCCATATCCCCTTGTCCTGTTATATGTTGTTTATGATAAGTGTACATAAGAGAACTTTGGTAGAAGGAATCAAGTAGAAACAATGACTATATATTTATCAGTCTTTGAGTGCAAATTATCTCGGTAACTTTTAGCTGCCATCTTTCGGTGTCTGGAACTGTAATGGTTCGAGAAAGTTGCAAGTTTCTATGATTATTAATGATTTGTTAACATAAATTTTTGTTTTAGTTTCCACACTTCTGTTTTTCCGCAGAGATTGTCTTCTGATATACCCCTGCAGCTTGCCTCAACCACAATACTAAGGATTCTTAGAGCTCGGCATCATCATCATCGACAAGGACTAGTATGTTTTTTTATGTAATCATGTTTTATGGCTTCCTGAAATTACATAATCATGTTTTTGGGACCCCTTATTAGTATTAAGTTATTTGGAATTTTATGTTTACATTAGTTTGTTTGGTCCTCTATTCTAGGAATGTGGTTTGGATTCTCAATCTTCCAGCTGTTTTTCATATTGTATAATGATTCTCTTTGAAGCTATCTATTCTTCGAGGCACTTTTTGTCGATTTCTAGTCATGTGCTGAAAACTGTTTTGAGTTCTTGCCAGATTGCGCACAGTTTGTCCCATGCTTTGCATGTTGATTTGAGCTTGGCAAGATTGGAAGAAAGATCCCGTCATGTGCCGATTGATGATGAAAGTTTTTGTGATTCTTGTCATGCGCGTCTCGGCACTAAACTCTTTGCCATGTACCCAGATGATACCATTGTTTGTTACAAGGTATTTGAACTCTTATTTGAAATTAAATTAGATGGCTCAATGTCATGGTCTTAGTTATGGATTGCATTATGGGGTGTCAAGAGATCTGTGAAATTAATGCATATCAAATCCCAAGACTAATGTATAATATCAAATCCCATAATCCCAAGACTGATGCAATCTAAAGCTATAAAAGGTAAGGAAACAAAAATCCTATCATTCTTGAAGTCATCATAATCCTTCAGCTTATTTTTTAGAATCTTCCATGAGTGAATCGTTGATGTACCACATCCTTGTGCTTTGCATCTTGGTTTGGGCCAGGGTCGGGCATGTTAGACTTATCTGATTCCATTACACTCTATATGAAGGATATCTTGGCAGTTTTGGTATCGATGATGGTGGCTGGCTGCCCTTGACCTATATCCACCACCACCATACCTCCACCCTTCATTGCATATGTTCTCTAAAGTTCTGTCTGGTTAGTGTAATGCATGAGGTTGATATCATGCCTTTAAGTGATTGAAAGTTGAAACTCATCTTTATTGCAGTGTTATCGTCGTCAGGGTGAGTCAACATCTGTCACAAATCATGATTTCAAGAAAGATATATTAGTTAAGCCTGGTTGGTTGGTAACTCGATGAACACATATCTTGAAGTTTTGACTTGATGAGGTGGCATCGTGAAATATGAGCATTGAATAAAAGCAGTGACTCTTGTGTTTGTTGCTTGCAAATATGGAAGGTCCACGAAAGCGGTTGTTGAATGGTTTGGACTGGTAAGGCAGAGTACAGTGTATAGCAGTTGTATCGCATTGCTGCTACTTACAGTGTGCTCCCACTGCAGAAGACGTTCTCTTTCCCTCTATATATAATAATTCTAACTAAAAATTAAGATTCATAGTGTGTGTATGTATATATGTGTGTGTATATATATATATTTAGTTAGAATTATTATGAAAATTTATAAGTTGCAAAAAAGAAAAAACTAAATATGATTGTGCTCAAGGAAGTGACGATCCTTTTTCCATTTTTCTTGTCCAGTAGTGATGTAGATATTGTTAACTTTTATGGGGTCATACCAAAGAGAAGGAAGTAGGGTGATTGTAGTATCTCTTGTGGGGTATGCGAGAGACAGAAACTCCATTAAACTTAATTTATAAAGAAACACTTTATAATAATCAGAAACTAACAATTTGCTGGCAATAAACAACATTTTTTTTCCGTCCGAAAACAAATCAATGAACATCAAATTTTTAATTTTTTTAGTTCCGAAAAATGTAAGATCACAACGAAATGTTTTGCGTTGGTTAAAACCTTCTTTAACAAATCATTTGGCTCTTTTTTTTTAAAAAATAACAGTAATTTTAATGGATTTTTATTTATGAAATGGTTATTTATGATTATGTTTATAATTATAAGTAATATTTTTATCAATATTTATTCAGAATATTTGTTTTATAAACTTGAGTCATGACATCGTCTGAAAAAAAATTCTCGTGTTTTAACAAAAATCAATGGATTGGACCATTTTATTGAATTTGTTTTTTTTATTTATATACAAAAGATTTCATTTGATTTAATTATACAGATCATTAAAAATGTAATCAGTTTTTTATTTTTATTACTTCTACCTTCGTTTGAATTTTTATTATTTTGTTATGCTTTAATTTCTTATATAAATAAATTGTGTTGGTTGCAGTATCGCATTATTTATATAATTCGAATCGAAATTAGTTGGTCCAAACACAAACATCTAATGGAAACCGCTCCTTATCCGATTCTAAACACGCCGAGCTTTGGCGGCGGCGGCGGCAGCAGGGGTACAATCAAGTTGAGCTATCATATGTTTGGCAACAAAATTTGCAGTAATTCTACTCGCTTTTCTTCAAAAGTTTGTCATTGTTACAGTGTTGGCCGAAAAATCAACACGTTGGATTTTGACCGGTTAATTATAAATGCCTCCCTAAGAAACGGTGCTGAAAATAACACATCCCGGAAACTCGCCATTCTTCTTGAAGTTGAAGGGTCAGTCGGTTTCTTTTGTCTTTTTTAATTTTGCGGCTATCTTTAGCTTTCCTCTTTTATGCGTTTGTTGTTGTTATTATTATTATTCTTGTATTACCATCTATGATTCTTGTTTAGTGACGATATTTTATGTTTTGTCTGGGATTTCCTTTCTTTTTCATTATCCTATCTGCGTCCTTTTTCTTTCCAGGTGGGAGGCAGACATGTATAATTACTTCACACATATACTTTAAAAAGCTATGGGTCACTACTCTTTTCATAAATAAGAAAACAAAATAGATTATGTTTTATTGTGCTTATAGATGAATAGTTGTATCATGTGTGCTGTAAACCGACGCTAATGATGCACTACCCTGTTTATGGGCTAATGCCTAATAAGTTATTTCTTTAGGGTTTTAATCGATGTGAACCGATCAGGCAATCGCCAAGCTTTTAATGCAGGTACTACTAATGCATTAAGCATATATTTCTGCTAACCTTGATTTTTGTTTTTCTTCTTTACCTTGATTGACTAGATTATATGCTGATTCTCTTGTGGCATCGAATGATATTTTCAGCATTTAAAAAGCTTGGATTAGACTGTGCGAATTGGACCAAACCAGTTTATTCCGACCTTGCAAGGTGTGATGCATCGATATTTAAACAAAATGGTTCTTTTAGGTCTGCTATGTGAATCAAATGAGGGAAAATCAATTTACTATGAGCCACTTATTTGATATATCATCATGCTCGTGTGAATCAAAATTTTCATCTTCTTTTGTTGGTTTGAGGCTTTGGTGTGTTTCAAATCGATATAATGTATGATAAATTTCTTCATGATTAGTGAGAACAGTGTTAATTCTGATTAAAAAATTGGATCTTGCTTTCACTTGAATACCTTGAATCACCCAACTCAATAAAACTTTGGGTGCTGAGAGTTTCCTAATATTTTGATCGGGCAGACAAAATAGTGTTGTGGAATTCCACTAGTCTTGTAGCAGAGAAAACGAGGTGATTGGTTAAATCATATTTTTTTGGTCTGTGTTAACTTGTGTTTCATGTTTGTTTGTTAGTTTGTCCATCCTATGTTCTTTGGGGTGATCACAAATTGATGAGACAACTGACAAACTGGAAAGGAAAATGTTGATAGTAATATTTCCATATGAATCCATCTTTTTTCAGCAAACATTTTCTGCACGTGAAAGGTTGAAGAATCCTTAGAAAAATGAGAAGTTTGCCATTTTCCTTAAATCTGTAATTTTCTTTTTTTCAGCAACACAAAGTAATTTTGCGTTATTGAAAGATGATAGCATCTAGATGCTTGAATACAAGCACGCTTGTCCATTTCATAAAATATTTTGACTTTTTAACATACTTCGTAACTTCTTGAATAATTTCTGCACTATCGATCTAATCAGACTTATTCGTAGATGCTCAGGAAAAGTGCTGGTGATGAGGAAAGGATGTTAGTATTGTATTTTAACAGGGTGAGCTCCTGCAAGTTTCCCGTTAGCAAGCTTACATATGATTGATGTTCCTCTATGTCTGTGAAAAGCTCTAATCAAGTAATTGTGATTTTGCTGTTTGTGCAGATTGGTTGGCCAACCTCAGTTGCTACCAATGAGAAGGAAACTTTTATGAAAAATGTTATTCGAGAAAAGGTATTGATGAGAAATAACTGAGCTTCATTCTGATTTTCATAAAATGTTATTGCCAAATTCTGTGGTTCTAGATGGCTGCAACTTTTTAATGTCGTTTTTGGAGTCTTGAAAAGGAAATAGAACTATTATTGCCACTGTTTGAGTACTGTATACCTCACTTTTGGGGCTTTTGATGCAATGAGTATCTTTATCCATTTTGCTTACATATTACCTCTATGAAACCATTTATTAATTAAATGTCAATTTTGTATGTGAAGTTACTACTTCCCTGTTTGCTAGGTTAAGTTTGTTTTGTGAAATATTTGATTAAATGTATAATAAACATTATTTCATGTATTTTTCTTGTGATAAAAATATTGGGTTAGATAGTTTTTGTTGAGCGTTAATTTGAGTCCGATAGGGATAGGAATATTAAGTTGTTTGATACATCCATTTGGAAATTATACTTGTTCTTGTTTGCAGATGAAGACGTTGATTGTCATTAATCATTATTCCATTTCGCTTTTGATTATCAATCTTTTACTGGAGTGGTATCTTTTTATTTGCATTTTTAGATCTCAATAATGTCACGTTACTTAATTTTTCTCAGCCACCTTGAGTTAATGAAAGGTTAATTCTTCCAGAAGTAGCTGAATCATTGATTTAACTGTCTGCAGAAGAATGCATTGGATGGTCTGATCACGTCAAAAGCTTTTTCTTTGAGACCTGGTGCCAAAGAGTAAGAAATCGGATTCTGCTTAATGTGATTTAACCTGACACGGAATTTACTTCCTGTCAGGTCCATTGCTTGAGCAGAGATTGTAGCATCATTTTTATATAGTATTGCCTCGGATGCACAATGCAGTTCTACCTTGTTTAGAGCTTCCATTTGGAGCTGACAACACGTCTTCTCCCATATATCCATGATCCTTTTTAGTTATAAGCATAATTTATAACTTGTTTTGTGGTACTGCCAGGTTTCTTTCCTCTTTCCTTGGTGGTTATTCTTTTTTGGTTGTCTTTATGACAGATTCGTCGATGATGCATTCAACGAAGGTGTGCATGTGGTAATCATGACATCATATAGTATACACGGGGAAAATGTTGCAAGGTTAGCTCAACTTATCATGTCTGCAATGGAGCATTCAAAACTTGTCCATTTTTAAATGATATGGCTGGAGGTCGGGGGTAACGATGTCATCTTCTAATGTTTGTATCAACACTTGATGCGACATCACGTTTTTCAGTGGATATCTATGGTTTATTGATAGGATATATCATTGATTATAGATCAGTTGTTGAAAAACTTGGAGCTGATCGAATATTAAAGATACAGACCATTGGAGTTGAAGAGGTCAAACAAAGTTTCTACGGACAACTTGTGTTTGGCAAAGGAGTATCCTCCAGTTTGGATGAACAATTAGCTAAGGAAGTGTACAAAGCAGGTGACATAAATCCTGGTACCATAATTTCTTCTTCTCAGCATATTCATAAGGGTAAGAATTGAGATGGTTTATTGTTTTTGGAATAGCTTCTTCCGAAAGACAAAGAATTGCGGAAGAGTTTGCTTCTATGCTGAAGGTGAAAGTTGAACTTAATACTAGTTCAAGTGAAAGGTTTTGCTCGTTCTCTCAAACTCTTAATAATTTGGCTTGCAGATTTCTTAGTATGCTTCATATGTATGAGTCATTGCATCAGTATTCAGATAGACCATCTGACCAAGCATGTACTTTGAAACATGTACTCAGAGTTGTCATTTTGTGAGCTTTTCCTTTCTTTTTTTTTGAACGGGTACAATCATCATCGCTACAATCAATCAACAACAAACTATGACAATCATTACTAGTAAACTATCAATACCACCCTCAAGCAATCAAATACAACTGGTAAACTATTTATGCCCACCATCAACTAATCAAGTTACCATCAAGTAATCAAATACTACAAATAACAATCAACAACAAATGAGTAAACACAACTCACACAAGTGGGACTCGAATACAAGACCTCTGGGTCTCGGGGCCTCACCCTGGCAGCAAGGGATCCTTGGCATTATGTGAGCTTTTGAGGCTGTTGTTTGCTGTAATGCTGTCGTGGAATGCTCATCCACGTACAAATTGTAATGTCCAATTATTATAATAAAATTAGTTTTCTATAAAAAAAACTTATAAATTAGCCAGCCAAACTGGCTTTGTTTGTCTGATGCTTTCTGGTGGACATGATTATTTTGGTTAGTTTCTCATATGTGCACATGGCATAAATTAGAATTATATATTTGTTAAAATTGAAGATATTGTGACTATGTTGGAAGATTGTATAAATAATATCTTGTAGATGTTTAATTTATATTATGTAGCATAGATTGATATAGGTATATATTTGGTTTCCTTAAGTCAGGGGATTGCTAGGATTAAGCTCTGAGGTTTTCATTCTAAATAGTTTAATATGTTGTATAAATACCATTTAGCTATTGGAAAATAATACAATGAAATTATTCTCTGATCTTTGACATGGTATCAGAGACTGTTTTTTCCTCTAAATTCACGTTTTTTTCTTCTTACCAAATAACGCTTATCGTTCTCTTCGGTCTTTAATCATTTTCGATTCTGAAGCTTCAAAAAAACTTGTAGTTGTGAAGCAATCTACTGCCAAATCGGAGGATTTAAATCTCAATCCAACGACTGGCGAATTGCAAAACATTCGGACGAACTATCGTTTCGATGGAAATTACTACTTGAAATGGTCCAAATTTGTGCGGACTTATTTGAAGGGAAAAAAGGAGAATTAATCACCTTCTTGGGATTAGACCCAAACCAGGGGAAGAAGGCTTCGACACGTGGGATGAAGCTAATTCTATGGTCACGTCGTGGCTGTGGGAGTCGATGGATCCAAGGATTAGTGACACTGTTATGTTTTTGACGTCTGCAAAGGCCATTTTGGAGTCAATCAAACGAACCTATTCGAAGGCTCGTGTACTGCCCATGTCTACGAAATCAAAATAGAGGTGGGATCAAGAAAATAAACCGATGATTACGCCAGCGAACTTCAAAATCTTTGGCAAGAACACGATCACTATCGAGTTCATTGTGATGAAAGGTTCAGAAGATGCCTCGACTCTGAAACAATTCATTGATAAGGACGGAGTTTATGATTTCTTAGTTGGATGAAACCCAAAATTCGATCAAGGGTCCAAATTCTAGGAAAAGATGAGATACCATCTTTGGAAGAAACAATCTCAGGCTGAAGAAAGTCAGAGAAGGGTGATGCTTGAATCTGAAAATTCAGAGGGGCCGGTGATGGTCGCGAAGATTCCAGAACAACGTCAAGCGAAGGAGTATGGAAGGGCAGCAATATCAAAAGTTGAAGGCCAAGAAAGTAAGAAAGATTTATGGTGCACTTATTGTTGAAAGACTGGACACACTAAGGACAAGTGCTGGAAATTACACGGCAGAAATAAGTACTGGAATCAATGATGGGGACAGACCAGAAGCATAAACCAAGCCCACTTTACTGTTAAGCAGGCAAGCCAAGAAGGTGACCCAGAGACTGAATGAACTTAGTAAGGAAGAGGTTGAGAGACTTCAAAAACTCCTTGGGAATGAAGAGAAGAACAGTGGTTTTAGTTCCTTAGCTCATTCAGTTAAGTTTCTTATCGCTGTGCCTCAGATATTGTTGTTAGAAATTTGTGTATTGTCGATTCAGGAGCCACAGACCATGTGACCCATTCCTCACTTAAATTCAACTACTACACACCTTGTCCAAGCAACCGAAAGATAACCATTGCTGATGGTTCTCTTATCGCTGCTGTTGGAATAGGAAGTATCCAAATCAGCCCCACAATTGCACTTCACAATGTTCTTCACGTGCCAAGATTATCCATCAGCCTAATATCTATGAAAAAGCTTCCTCTGACCCATAGTTGTCAAAGCCGAGTGCATCTCGCCCACCAGGCAAGGATACCAGGCGCAGCGACTCACTAAAGCGAGCCTGGACTAGCCTTGGAAGTTTACTCAAGCACGCCTGGGTGAATTTTTTTAGTTACTTGTTTAAAACAAATAGCCAAAACCCAAATCCTAGCAATCCAACGACCCAACACCGGAATCAGAACATGAGAGCTCTGAACAAAAGAACGAGGTGAGCGCATCTACATCCTAAACAACAAGATGGTGAAGAAATTAATGTTGATCAAGAAAATGATAAAGTCCAAGAAGAACACAAGTGGGATCTCTGATGATTCGATGGAAGAAGATGAACTTGATTTGGATGATTGAAAAATTTTAATCATGTTATTAATTACTATGAACTTATTAATTATTTTTTTTGATGTGACATTGTGACTTAATTATTTCATATTTTAATATATTTATTCTAAGGTAAATATATTTTTTAAAATTTAAAAATGTGCGCCTCACCTTGTGCCTCAGGCTCCATGGCCTTGATGCGCCTTGAGCCATTGAAACTATGCTCTGACTTGAAATGTAATGTGCTTTTTATCCATCTCATTGTGTATTTCAGAACCAGGGGAGTGTTAAAACTGAAGATATTGTAATTATGTTGGAAGATTATATAATAATTATCTTGTAGATCTTTAATTGATATTATGTATCTTAGATTGATATCGGTATATATATATATATTTTCTTAAATCACGGATTGCTAGGATTAAGATCTAGAGTTTCCATTCTAAATAGTTTAGTATGTTGTATAAATATCATGTAGCTATTGGAAAATTATACAATGAAATTATTCTCCGATCTTTGACAATATTGTCTATTGGTTGGTCTAGAAGGTGATTTGATGCTTCTGGTTGACCGTTATGAACTTTATGGTGTTTATACAGCTTGCAAAATGTTGTTGCTGCACTAAGGGCGGGGGCTGAATATGCAGAAGTTCCAGTTGAAAAATGCCTTTTGGTTGCGGGAAGCCTATTTGGAGTTTCCGCAGCTGCGCAAATTGGCATGCCTTGTGTAGTTCTTCGTAGCAGGTATTCTGAAACGAGTAAAAAATATTATGGTGTTTTTTATTTAAGTTGTTTGATTCTAAATTTGTATTGTGTTTTATGTTACTCTTTTTTATTTGTGTTTTATGTTGCTCTGTCATCTTGTTATGGTGGTTCCTGAAGTTCAACTGCAAGAGCTGAATTTCCTACGGCAATGGCTGTGATAGATGGATTTGGTGGCGCAGACTTGACCATATCAAGACTTTGCAAAAAATTGTCGTCTTAAGTTCAAAACATTGTAACTTTAAATATTCTTTGTGCTGGTCTTTTGTGTTATGAGTTTTAGCTCAAGTGTTGTACGCTGTTTCTGTGTATGTTAAACAGGTTCTACTGTCGATGAGGAGGTGTGAAAAATGACCTGCATTTTTTTTCTTCAATCAAGATGATAGCTGGGGTTTCTGAACTTCCACCATAATTGTTTAGTTTGTGATTTCTTATACTTTTTTTTATCATATTGATCAGGGAAATCCTTGTTGCGGGCATATCGTACAATCTCACCGAAAGTGTCAGAAAATGGGATTTGTCTATGCTATGCCGTGCATTCTATATAAAATGTTCACGTGAACATCTGAATTCAAAACAAAAAAGTATTGATTGCCTCCTCAAGTTTTGATTGAATTTTGATGTTACGCAATATATTGTATAAAAATACACAGAGAGTAATCCTAACACTCCTATGTAGCATAGAATAATCCCAGAGAATGGGCCATAACAAGAAACAAAATACCACGGGGAAAATAAAGCCGTGCAGCTTAGCTTTGCTCATAACAAACTAAAAACTGTGAGAATAGTACACATTGAACATGAGGCCAAAGAAGCCAATACTTACTACCAACTACACGCTCATTTAAGGCCAAAACAAAACTTCTACAAAGGAAAATTGGACGGTACCCAAGAATAGGAGCGAGGAACAGTTGCAATTCTTAGCTCCACCAAATGCCATGTTAGCAGTTGCATCATATCTTTTGTCTTTGTAAACCATAAAATATTTGCGAAGAAAATTTCCTCTATCTGCTGCTTATTGAGAACTTCAGCTGGAGCCAACTGTTGTAAGGAAAAAACAAATCATGTTTACGTACAATGTGGGCCTCCACATAAGTCGAATGAACAGCTGGAACTATTACACAATTTGCAGGGCAACACCAAAATCTAGAATTTTCCCAGTTAGTTTGAGATAGAATCCTCCAAATCTGGAAGCCTTTCAATTTCTTTAGCACCAGCTACCACACAAGGGGTGACATCTGTATCAGATGGTCAATCTTCAGCAGTCGTTGAAATGTTCGGGTCAGTTTGCACTTAGAAATGAAAATGGAATCAGAACAATTCAAACTGCAGAGCATCAAAAGTTCAGCCGCCCGCTGCTTAAGTACGGGACTGCATCCACTCTGGATAACAAGAAGAAGCTTTGCAGCAAGATCTGCATCCACAGACAGATACCAAGGAACATTCTTCTGGGGAAAGTTGGCATACAGACAAGAAGATCGAAAGTGCATAACCAATAGAACTTTATGAAATTCTCATCAGTATTTTAACTATGATAGAAATAGTATTTGAACAATCCTTTAAAGCTTGTCTCCCTTCAGGCACAGATGATAGAGCATCCAATATGAACAAGGCTAAATCAGTACACTCCATATTCAAGCCATTAATCAACTCTACTGAGCTCCAATGGATACCATCAAACTCCCAATTTGCTTGTGTGCGCAAATTAGTTTTAGGAAACCAAGCGCTGGTAGATGTCCATGCGGGTGTCTCCTATCCCTCGCCAGTCTCATCAGAGCAACCAACAAGCTATGGTTTGCTACAATTTCTGTTCGAAAATGGTTCTCCATCAAAGTCACAATCAATCTAACACAATTTATTTTCGTTTCAATGGAACCTACGTTCAAGACAATGGACAATACCTTGGCAGGTTGCATCAAGTTGGTCTTCGGTTCATAACTTAAAGACAAATTCACGAGAACTTCAATAACTTCAGAGCATACGGCATAGGAAGTAAAATGACCTAGCAAAGATGATAGAAGAGCTACACCACCCTCATCCACAATGTTCTTCCTAGCAGTAGAATGATTTCCGACTACTCATCTCAGTTCCTTCAATGATTGGATCCTGCCTTTCCCTTGACCTTTTTCAGGGTGATGAGAAGCTCTGATGCCTGACCCTGTGCATCTTCGGATTTCTTTTTCATTTGCGTACTTCTGAGAGAACCGAGCATAGAATCAATCGCAAAGGGTCCTGTTTGGCGTAACCGAATTGTCCCAAAGTTCTTGCATTGTAGTGGGACAAGTGTAGTGCCCCAGGCTGTACCATTTGAGAATGTTGGATTTCTCATAAGTTTGCCCGGTGCAAAGTGTAACAGGTTCTTGCATGGGTTCAAGTGAAATGGGGAAAATAAACACTGATGGAACTTCAGGTAGATTTAGCTCTTCAATAATTTTCTGCGGATCCAGTTTCTCCGCAACCCCACCGTCATAACCAGCAAGTGGAAGTCCACCCAAGAATCCATCTTTGACCTCCCATCTCCACCATCCTCAAACCCAACATCTTTTTTGAAGGCTGAAACACAGGTATATTGGCAATCTTTCTTAAAAAATGCCCAACTTCTATAAGACTGAAGTCTCTTGTAAAAGGACTGACCACCCCCACAGCCTTTCAAGAAATCTTGTCACAGATACAACTGATGTGCATGAAGCTCGCTAAAGGGAATAAACAAATAATGTTTTTTTTTCCTCGGAGTATCTGGCTTTCATTGACATGAGCAAGCAACAATGTTCACTTTCGGAGGGGAAACCTTTATTTTTCCTCCCCTCACCCTTTTCTCTGTTTCTTTTCGCTTTATCGGGTTTTTCTTTTTGTGGCCAAAAGGCTCATCACTATCACCACACAACATATCATAAAACATTCATAATAAACACAGTTTCCCAAAAATCAATTATTTGTACCTTATCTTCTCCTTCAAGACCAAATATAAATCTGGACTTAACAGAGATCTTCTGGAAGAAAAAGGAAAGAGAAAAACCTGAGCAAAATGCAATACAATGAAGTCCCCGATAAAGAAAAAAAAAAAAAAAACCTGTCGAAATTTAAGGCCAGACGCAATTGTTGATTAGAGTGCCTTGACCCCATACAATCTGAAATAAAACTAATTGTTTACAAGTGCCACGCCGCCTAGTTTGACCGCCGTGGTTTGACTGTCGGTCTTTTCCCTTGTGGTTTTGACTGTTTTTCATTGCACCCAGCCACCTAAAAGTTTTGTTTATTAATTCAATACATCATCTTTATTATTAAATTAATATATATAAAAAAACAAAATAAATTACAACCAATTATTTAAATAATTTGAATCAAATGTTTGATGAAATAAATACGTGGAATCAATTAATTTGTATATCAAACAATATTATACATACATATAGATATATATATATATATATATATCCACATTAATTGAATATAATATATACCCTTTTAAAAAAATGAGTTTTTATAATTTTTTTGGATATTCATCATCAAAATTATTTTATGATTTCTCAATAAATTTATTATGGGCCATGTTTTTTAAAAAAAAAATTGATGTATTTTCATGTTACAAATGAATGAATGGTTGTGAAGTAATTCAATTACTTAGTTAAATAGGAATCTCTAACTTCATTGCAGGGTCGTGCTTATTAAGAGTCAAATGAGTCCAATGACTCAGGTGCATCTTTTTTTTTGGGTCCAAAAATTTTAAAAAAAATTTATTATATATAATACTAGATAGCCCAAAAAATAAAGAGTTATTTTGGGATTTTAGCCTTGGTCAATACAAATAATTAATTAGTGTTATATAAAAAAAATATAAGTAAGTTAAAACTTAAACATATTTATGAGCAAGTAGCTTTTTTTGAAACGATTGATAAAATGATCTTAATTCGCTTAAAAAACTACTAGTTTATCGGAACATAAAGCTATTTTTTAATTTTATTTTTGGTTGATTTCGCTACATCTGTTATATTATTGGTTATTAACTAACTTATATAAATATAGCAATTAGCAAGCACTTAATACAAATTTGTAATGTGTTTTAATTGTACTCGATCACATTCGGGATTGAAATTGATTTGTAGAAACAGATAAATAAGCGCACACACAACAATACCATAGGCACATCAGACATCGCACAAACTGATCAAGATACTCTTCCACTGTTTTATATTCAACCTCTGGATACAGCTCCGAGACCTCAACCCCGAACGACGGCTCGATCTCGAAATATGTTTGATCTTCCTTCACAAAAATCGAGTGGTTGATTGAGAAATATGAAGACAAGCAAATATGTTTCAAAAAAGCTCGATTTGAACAGTTTCAAAAATATGAAGAAACATTTGGTTTTTTGTTCAATCTAGAGAGGTTACAACGTGCAGACGATGAAACTTTGTTGAGGTCTTGCAAAAATCTTGAAAATTCTAACTCATAAGGGTTGTTCTGATATTAATGGGGATGATCTATTTTCAGAGTTGACATTTTTGAGGTGCTCATTACCAAGAGAAGCAAAATCGGCCATTGATGTAGTGAATTACTTGAAGAAAATGGATGAGTGTTTCCCAAGTGCTCATATTGCTTATAAAATCTTGTTGACTGTCCCGATCACAGTAGCAAGTGCAGAGTGAAGTTTCTCAAAGTTAAAGCTCATCAAAACTTTTCTCCGATCAACCATGTCACAAGAAAAATTGAATGGATTGACTATGTTATCGATTGAGAAAGAAATTACTAAACAACTTAATTATACAGACTTGAGTAGTATTTTTAGCTCTAAAACTGTTAGAAATGTTGTTTTTTAGTGATCATTTTGGACATGTTTGATATTTTTATTCATTTAGTTTTTTATATTATCTTTAACGTATTGATTTAATTTGAAAAATTGCTTTGGAACTTAAAAAATATGAACACACATTATGATTCAGAGACCTCTTTTTAAAAGTTAGACTCAAGCCCAAATATTGTTAGGATCGGCCCTGCTCCAGTGTAAATGATGGTCAAATGGGTGCTCCTTCAATATGGTTTATTTGAGAGTTTGGAATCAATCCATCTTGAGCTAATCCTTAATTATTGTGGATCCATTCGTTAATATGTGATCGAGTATGAACCCTTCATGTTTGAACAACTCATAGTCATTAAATCTGTAATAGTGATTATATTCTCACTGTAGCATGCTTCACTCTGGGTTGATGACAAAACACAGTAACCGCACAAGAGAAAAGCGAAGGAGGCCACGTGTGCATTCAAGAGAAGAACAATAACACATACAAGTGTTTTCTTCTTTTAGTTAGGATTTAGGGAACCCTACCCCAAACAGTTATGTTTTAATTTCTTTTTAAGATTGAATTTATTATTGAGCATAATTGATTATTTTATTGGTTTCTATTGTATTATTGGAGTATTATCAATTTCGAAGTGATTTTATGTTATAATTGAGATCGACAGAAGATTTTATAACACGATAGAGTAACATAATTCATGGATATACAACTTTCATACACATACGAGGTTGAGTACGTAATGATAGTCATAGTCTAATAGGTCGAAAGTTAGAGGATTCCACAGTTCATTAATGCGATTGCAATTGTTAAATAACACAAGTACATTCGGTTATTGCATTTTATTAATTAGATTAATATAGTTCGACATAATATATTGATAAATTAGGAAATCACGTCAAAAGCATGACTTATGAATTGAAATTCAAACATTAGAGGAGATTAAGGAGTAAGTGTACCGATATCTTAACAAGTTTTTATTTATTCACTTGATTTAAATTATTTTTATTGTGTTTATTGAATTATTTTATTTTATTGTCAAATTTCTTTGATAAATTTCATTTTTTCATTGTAGTTAACTAAATAATTGTGTTTGAGATAAATTTGTCTAATCAGTTTCTATGGGAATGATACTCGTACTTTGTACATTATACTATAATTTGACTCATGCACTTATTCGAGAATAAAAGTTTTATTTTTTATTGGGGATTTTCAGTCCAAGAAATGCTCGATCAAGTTTTTGTCGTCGTTTCCGGGAATCGAAATTGAGAAATTTTTATTTTAGTTACTTTCTTTAGTTTATTTTTTCTTTATTTATTGTACTTCATTCATGCGTGCTTTATCGTTTTCTATTATATTTTCCAGGAATTTTTCTTGTGTAATATTCGAAACGTTCCATCAATAAGTATTTACAAGTTTTGCCCAACAACAGGGAAAGCCATTCTATTTAGCATGTGATATGTTCAAAAATTTTGCAAACAACTCTAGGTATCATGATTATCAAGACGGAGATGAATATAGTTTGGAATTGATCATGGATCGACTCGATGTTATCAGGGAAGAATATGTGGCATTGACTGAGAAAGCTATAAAAATCGGGCTCAGTCGGAAAAAGTCTTTAAAAAATATCATATGAAAATGAGCCATTAATGAAGTTTGGAGATGACAAAATTCTCGTGACTATCGATTTGATCTCATCGTTAGTATTGTGATATAGACATCCACGTGATACTTCTCTTCCTCCAACACCGATTTCTAAAAATTTTGTTCCTCGAGAGCCAACACCGATATTCTCTTCCCCTTCTTTATCATTATTTGTGGAGTGTAGGTGACGAGCTTAGAGATTGTACATCATGCCAGATTTGAGGGCACATGGAATCAAGACCTATATGTGGTATCATATGACATCTATTTTGGGTGTCAACCACTCTTTGATGGATGCTTTTGAGTGTCAAGCTGCCGACTAAAAATCAGGCACTACTTGAGAGGCAATCCAATCGTTTTATTTCATTTTTATTTATTTAAATTAATTTTTTTTTTTGCATTGAGTTCTTGTTTTTTGTGAGTTAACCTAGCTTAATCCGTTAAGTTTTCGTTCAAGATGAGCAAATTGGAGAAAGTTGAAGAGTGGTGGCTTTAGAATTCGGTGTAGGAGAAGAAAATTAATGTTCATATATCCTTAGTCCTCAAGCCCACTGCCTTACAATCAACCAAGTGAGTTTTTTTCTACATTTCTTATTCTTGCATTTAGAATTGTGTTCAATTGATTTTGTGTCTTATGTGTCATTCAGTGAATTGGGGACAATGCACAAATTTAGTATGGGGAGGGGGTAATTCTTTTCTTTTATTTATTTTTTGTCATATGAAAAAAAAAAAAAATTTATCATGCATTGTGTTGTGTCGAGCCATATTTCGTTTAGGTGGTGACGAGATTGGTAATTATTGGTCAATGATGAATATGAATTGATGACATACATGTTCACTGATTTTGATAACTTCATTAATTTAAGATGTTTTTTTTGTTGTAGCATGAAATTTTTATTTAAATGTTGAATAACTTTGAACACGAATGTTGGAAATGGTTAATTGTGTGAATAATAGTGAAGTTCAAAATTTTTGTAGGGAACTTAAGAAACATGAAATGTTTGTTGAACTTGAGTGCATATCCTTTGAAATGAAGTACTCACCAGTTGCATGAAAATGACTTAGACAATTTTAGTGATTATGGAATTGAATCGAGCCTGTCTTGAAACATACATTTACAAACTCATCCTTACATCAAGCCTCAATATTGTAACCTTAAACAAATGAACTCAAAAGCCATACATTCATATCCTATAGGAGTATTTGCACTTGTGAAAGAAAAATGTTTCTTGCCAAAAAAAACTTTTCAAAAGAGAATATGTAAGGTGAGGGGGAGCCAAATAAAAGGATAAAATCTTATTCCTAGGCTAAAAAGAATGGAATGTATAGGGAAAAAAATGTCATATGAAAAATCTTACATTGCATAAATGAAAATGACCTATGTACTCTCACCTTTTGTTCATTCCCTGTTGTAGCATTCATCTGAAATATATTTTGCACCTATGAAGTCTTGATGATTTGTATTTGTTGGTGAGTAACTAATGGATAGGGGATGTATGAGAGAAAGAATTGCACTAACTTGTTGACCGAGTGACTTGCAATTCTTGAGAATGAATGTATTTTAATTGCATGCTACTAGCAACAACATAACACACACACGTTAATATTCAAAGAAAAATGTAGTGTCCAGATTCAAGGGTTGTGATGACTTGTGTTGCAGTGTGATCGGTGGAAAATATGCCAAAGATTCGTCGAGGCATTAAAATGAAAGCCATGAAATCAACATTAAACTAGTTTTTATTGTTTTTTATCTTGTTTTATAAACTATTTTGCTCGAAGGCAAGAAACAGATTAGTATGAGGAGGTTGATAGGGGTTATATTTACGTGTTTTATTGGTTTGTTTTTAGTTTATTTTGCATGAGTTTGTATGTGTTGAGTCCAAGTTTAATTCTTTTGAATGTCGGATTCTGACTATGGTCAGCATGAGAAAATTGATAGGGGTTATATTTACGTGTTTAATTGATATTTTTAAAGTTTATTTTGCACGAGTTTATGTGTGTTGAATCCATGTTTCATTCATTTGAGTGCCAGATTATGACTATGGTCACTGTCACGCCCCGAGACCGGGGTTAGTCTACACCGGCGTTGTTCAACAATCACATAATCGTCAAACAACAAGCATTGCAGTATAGTATATACCAAAACCAGTTTATTTCTCATAATCAACAAAAGAATCGTCTTTACAACTTAAATACCAAAATAAACTGATTAAAAATATTTTAATAGTGCGGAAGCGATAAACATAAACTAATCTTTAAAACTTCTGGAATAACTCGGGATCTTCTACCATCCCCAAAATTGCTCTTGCTTTTCTTCATCCAATTGCTCTTCGTTCTTATCTGGGTGGGGAGGAAGTAAGGGGTGAGTATTTTGGAATATACTCAGCAAGTAAGGGTCGTTCGAGACATGAAGCAAAATATACATATACTTGAATTCAAATTTTACATAGCATATCATAACTTGAATAATAACGAATATTCATACTTCATAATAATAACATGTCATCACATATCATACTCGTATAGCATACTTGTTTAGCACTGAAAGTGATCTCATTTCCATGGTTTCCTGATATCAGTCTCCTATATGTTAATCCTCTAAGGAGTAAGGCCATGTCCAATATGTTAATCCTTTATGGAGTGAGGCCGTACAATGGTTACCATCCCACCGTATAAGGGTCATAGTTCGGAAATCTTTTCCCATATCCAATCGAATTCTAACAGTGCTTTGAACATAATAACTTGACAAATCTTGAAGAAAATATATCATGAACAAGGAATTATGCTCGAACGAACTTTCAAAAACTGAAGGGAGATTCGTACACAAATTATAATTTCTTTAAACGCAAGCCCACTTCAAAGAACAAGTGAGGCAAACAAAAACTCACTTACGAAAGAATATATACATAACAACAGCGCACTAACGAAGGAGAAGTGTGCAAATTATAGTATAACAAAAACCCACTTACATTGAATAATTCGAAAAAAAATGAGAACTAATGATGGTAGGATTTCGAAACTGAGCCTGGATCTGGACTGCTGCAGAGCTTCGATACTCGGCACACTAAGAGAGCAAAGTTTTTAAAATTCCTAGGGAGAAATAGAGAGGAAATTTCGAAAATGTGGAGGTGTGAATTTCTAATGGCATGACCCTCTTATTTATAGGGGTTGGCTGCTATCCTGATCATGTATTATCCTAGTATTTGAACTTTGAATCAAACTTTAAATCTAGGATAATTATCATATCTTATCCATGATACTGGATAATTTCGAAATCTATATATCCATTCCTTGGATATATTTTCGAAATATTCTCTTATTCAAGCATGAAAAATTTCGAATTTTGTGTCTAATTCCCAATATTCGGTAGATCTTTTATTTTTCAGTTCAATTAAATCCTTTCTCTTAAATCCAAAAAATCTCCTTTAGTAATTTCAAATTTGTGGTAAATTATCCCAAAAATAATACTCTTGATTTTCCCTAAAATTCTGGTTGGCAAACTCTTAAATTTTCTCATGCCTGTATTTTTTTATCATGCAGAATTTTTCTTATCTCCATAATTTCGAAAATGCTAATTAAATATTCCAAGATTTCGAAATTTAGGGATCATATTATCCTCTTGCTTGATCTTTATTCAGGTACCAATATCATATCAAATCTTAGATCTTTATCTGGTATCAATATCATATCAAATCTTAGACCAGATGTATCAATATCATATCAAATCTTAGATCTTTATCTGGTATCAATATCATGTCAAATCTTAGATATTTATCTGGTATTAATATCATGTCAAATATTATATCTTGGTTTATTTATCCTAAAATTAGGTTTATCATTAAAATTCATATCTCCAGAAAAAAAAATCGGGGTTTCACATCCCTCCCACCTTATGGAAAGTTTCGTCCACGAAACTTGGGTTGACTTGATCTTTGAATAAATAAAAATATTCTTCTCGCATTCTTTCTCCCATGCTGCTTCCTTTCTACGTGATTAGAAAATCGTCTAAAATTCCTAAATCATATTCCAATGATTCTTTTCAGACATCTTAATAACTAAAGTGTCGATTTACTTATACTTTGAATTATACTTGTAACACAATATTTTCTTATTATTACTTCTATTGCTACACCAAGTTAGAATACTCGTATTGAACCAGAATTATTAGAATCATTGAATCTACAACAACTTACTGTAACCCAATATTAACATAGCTCAAAACTTAAAACTAATATAAAATCTTGGAACTTAACTCAATATCAATCTATATCCTATTGATTTAAATCCCAAAAATTATAACTCAGTCGTCATAAAATAAAATCTTATTCAACCTTATACGAATAAAATTAATCCTCAATTAATTCTTGTGCTAAATCTTACTTGCCCTAAACCTTACTTTCCTCAAGACCATGAGCTTAGAGGGCTCTAACACAAACTATTTTCATTGAATGTCTTTCTCCTTGAATCATTCTTAGTACCGTAATAAAATTCAAAACTTATTATGTTGTATTTTTCTCAATATCAAATAATATCTCGTAACTTATTTTATTCATATAAAGTCGTAATCTACTAGTTATCCCAAAATAATATAAATTACTAAACCTGAAGATATTGTCTCCAAACTCATTTATACAAGATAACCCAAAATCATACATATTTAAAGTAAACGCTTAACATTCTTAAGAACCCAAATTAATGTTATCACATTTAACTATTGCCCAAAATCAACTTCTATATTGGAATATTCAAAACTTATTATAACTCTTATATTAGATTTTCACATACTAGTTTTTTTTCCATAAATAATTTATTGTCCCCAAATCAAATATTTCATCTAAGTCAGAAGCTTAAGTCAACTTATGTCAGATAGATATAATCCCAACAATATATGTCAATACTAATTGTTTCCTTAATCCAATTCCATTGAAGTCAGACAAAAACTACAGGAAATGCGTTGGGCGGGATTTTTCGAGAAATTTTTCAAAAATGGAAAGTTTAGTGTGGGGACCCGGGCTCTAACTCGATTATCTTTGGGATTAATTGGATCTTTGCTAGAAAATGTGGGTCAAAATTTTGCTTTTAACATTTATTCAAATGTATATAAACAAGCACAAAACATTATATAAAGTACTGTCATCTTATTCAACTCTAAATAACATTCACATGTTCGTCTACAATTAACATACTAGTGTTTATAAATTCAGTACATGCCTAGTAAGAAACCACTAGTAATCTTCTACGCCCGTAATCTCCAGGCTATCTCGATCTCTCATCCTCTGCGTGACCCTGATCCTGTCCCACCTGTTGTTATGCACACATACAGACACAACAACAGCCGGATACTCCGGTGAGAACAAATCCCAGTATAAAACATGTATACATGCATGTCATGCAATTAAATACAATGTAATAAAACATAAATCAATGTTTATGACACATTAGTGAATACAGATATAACTCAGCGACTCTTATTCTTTGACTCGACTCAAATCTAAGTCTAGGGATCCCGGTGTGAATAAGACGTAACAAGTCTCCCACCTACTCTCCCAATCGTGGTGGCGGTACGTCTTATTCCTAGACTTCGGTCCTGTCTGTATCGAGTGTCTACAATCGGAGGACATCTGCTCCTATGCGTCGATACCACCGAACATCTAGAAATTTTGGCAACTCTGCCAATGACTCTCCTATCTCAATGCTTGTATACAAATCAATATAAAGAACAAGCATAGCAATGTATAGCAATCTAGTATGTGATTTTGGGAAACTCGAATCAAGTCTAACTCGAGTTGTATCTTCCCGAATCAACATGAATTATACCTTTCTTGTCGTAATCCTGGTCTGAACAAGTCGAAGTCTTGAAATCTTGATACTAATCAGTCAATACAAATCTGAAATGACATGTATAAAATGTCCCATGTCAACCTTTAACTCAAAGGAATACATATACGGATCAATATGCAATCTCGGTACGTTTCGACAGCATAACGGCGTAATTTCACGATGCCGATCAACTCAAACATCAATAATCAATATCAATAACTCATAATCCTCCCAAATATATTCCATCACCTCCACATTTACATAATTCAACTCAAGACATGCTGGAATTTACACAACATCGCATAACATATCCGTTCTTCGCTCTGGTGTCAAAAAATGTGCCTCATCATCTCAACAACATATATTATCAAACATATATTGATTTTTCCAACCCAAAAATATCAAAACATGCTGGAAAGTAATAAAATCTATACCCTTTCAAAGCCCTTGTCGAGAGGAGTAAGAATCTCAACTCGGATCGATAATCGGATGGTTGGATTCTTCAAAATCACCAATCTAAGGTAAGATGAAGCTTGAGGGAATTTCTGAACTTTCTCTCTCACTTTCCTGCTGAAATCTCGAAGGAAATGAAACAATACACATTATATATGCATGGCAAGGACACTTGGCTTATTTTTCATTCTGCACGTCTCGCGCATATGCGCGACCTCAACCGGCGCATATGCGCGAGACCTTCGGTCTCGGCATTTTGGCTGTTCTGCTGCTCGCGCATATGCGCGCACTCTTCTCGCGCATATGCGCGAGACCTACGGTCTCCGCATAATTCAATTCCAGCAACTCGCGCATATGCGCGTCGCTTCTCGCGCATATGCGTGAGGCCTTCGACCTCGGCACATGGAACTCGCGCATATGCGCGTCTCTATGCCGCGCATGTGCGCGATACCTACGGGATTTCAACTTAGGCTAGCTCGTGCATGTCCCATTCTGATCGCGACTTGATCCATCTATAAGCGCTACAAGTCATAATCATTAATCTCAGATTATCAACATAAAATTCTCGGGCATTACATTTAGATAAAAACATATGGATTTAAAGCATATGTTACATGGAGTTCAAAACAAGTGACGGAACCGAATTTGGAATTTCTTACGAAAAGTTATAGGCTCTACGAAACTTTCCTAAAACACGATTTCGAGGGCCTAGATCATCGAATTACTAATTCGAGAAAAAAAATTTCCCATCAAGATTATGAACCTGGAGGCTCTGATACCATTTAAATATCACTGCCCGAGACCGGGGTTAGTCGACGCCAGCGTTGCTCAACAATCACATAATCGTCAAACAACAAGCCTTGCAGTATATTATATACCAAAACAAGTTTATTTCTCATAATCAACAAAAGAATCGTCTTTACAACTTAAATACCAAAATAAACTGATTAAAAAAGTTTTAATAGTGCGGAAGCGATAAATATAAACTAATCTTTAAAACTTCTGGAATAATTTGGGATCTTCTACCATTCCCAAAATTGCTCTTGCTCTTCTTCATCCAATTGCTCTTCGTTCTTATCTGGGTGGGGAGGAAGTAAGGGGTGAGTATTTTGGGAAATACTCAGCAAGTGAGGGCCGTTCGAGACATGAAGCAAAATATACATATACTTGAATTCAAATTTTACATAGCATATCATAAATTGAATAATAACGAATATTCATACTTCATAATTATAACATGTCATCACATATCATACTCGTATAGCATAATTGTTTAGCACTGAAAGTGATCTCATTTCCTTGGCTTCCTGATATCAGTCTCCTATATGTTAATGCTCTAAGGAGTGAGACCATGTCCAATATGTTAATCCTCTATGGAGTGAGGCCGTACAACGGTTACCATCCCACTGTATAAGGGTCATAGTTCGGAAATCTTTTCCCATATCCAATCGAATCCTAACAGTGCTTTGAACATAATAACTTGACAAATCTTGAAGAAAATATATCATGAACAAGGAATTATGCTCGAACGAACTTTCAAAAAATGAAGGGAGATTCGTACACAAATTATAATTTCTTTAAACGCAAGCCCACTTCAAAGAACAAGTGTGGCAAACAAAAACTCACTTACGAAAGAATATATACATAACAACAGCGCACTTACGAAGGAAAAGTGTGCAAATTATAGTATAACAAAAACCCACTTACCTTGAATAATTCGAAAAAAAATGAGAACTAATGATGGTAGGATTTCGAAACTGAGCCTGGATCTGGACTGCTGCAGAGCTTCGATACTCGGCACACTAAGAGAGCAAAGTTTTTAAAATTCCTAGGGAGAAATAGAGAGGAAATTTTGAAAATGTGGAGGTGTGAATTTCTAATGGCATGACTCTCTAGATTTATAGGGGTTGGCTGCTATCCTGATCATGTATTATCCTCGTATTTGAACTTTGAATCAAACTTTAAATCTAGGATAATTATCATATCTTATCCATGATACTGGATAATTTCGAAATCTATATATCCATTCCTTGGATATATTTTCGAAATATTCTCTTATCCAAGCATGAAAAATTTTGAATTTTGTGTCTAATTCCCAATATTCGGTAGATCTTTTATTTTCCAGTTCAATTAAATCCTTTCTCTTAAATCCCAAAAATCTTCTTTAGTAATTTCAAATTTGTGGTAAATTATCCCAAAAATTATACTTTTGATTTTCCCTAAAATTCTGGTTGGCAAACTCTTAAATTTTCCCATGCCTGTATTTTTTTATCATGCAAAATTTTTCTTATCTTCATAATTTCGAAAATGCTAATTAAATATTCCAAGATTTCGAAATTTAGGGATCATATTATCCTCTTACTTGATCTTTATCCAGGTACCAATATTATATCAAATTTTAGATCTTTATCTGATATCAATATCATATCAAATCTTAGACCAGATGTATCAATATCATATCAAATCTTAGATCTTTAATTGGTATCAATAGCATGTCAAATCTTAGATATTTATCTGGTATTAATATCATGTCAAATTTTAGATCTGGTTTATTTATCCTAAAATTAGGTTTATCATCAAAATTCTTATCTCCAGAATAAAAATCGGGGTTTCACAGGCACTCATCATAGTTGGTGGTGGTGAAGTTTCAGGAAAAGAACCAAAATAATGACGTGAAGGTGAAAGACTGAAGATCCAGACAGAAGGAATTGCATTAGGACGGTTATTTTCGACTGACCCAGCGCGAACATATGAAAGATTGAGGAGCAAAACAGAAGATGTCGCGCTAGGGCAGTTGGTTTTGATCGCCCCAACGCGCTTGAAGGAAAAATATAGTGCTGAGAGAGAAGACCTGGCGGTAGGGCGGAAATTTATAATTGCCCAGCGCGCCCGGATGACAAAACAAGTACACGGACATAACTTCTCACGCTAGGGCAGTTAGCGGTAGTTTCTAACCGCCCCAGCATGTCTCGACGAGGAAAATTTTTGTATGTGCGTATTTCTTACCTTGTTGAACTCTTGCCCTATATATATGTATGCGAAGAGAGGCCATATGAAGCATTCAAAAGAAGAATAAGAACACAGACAATCGTTTTCTTCTTTTAATTAGGATTTAGGGGATCCAACCCCCATATAATTATGTTTCGATTTATTTTTAAAGATTAAATTTTATTATTGAGTATACTTGATTATGTAATTGGTTTCTATTGCATCTTTGGAGCATAATCAACTTCGAAGTTATTTTATATATTATAATTGAGACCGAGATAAATTTTTATAACATGATAGAATAACATAATCTATGGATCTATAACTTGCATAGACATATGAGGTTGTGTGCATGTTGATAATCATTGTCCAATAGATCGAAAGCTAGAGAATTTCACGGTTCGTTAATATGATTGCAGTTGTTAAATAACATAAGGACACTTGGTTATCTTGGTTACTATTAATTTTTAATTATATTAATATAGCTCGATAAAATGTATTGGTAAATTAGAAAATCTCATTAAAAGTATATCTTATGAATTAGAATTCAATCATTAGAGGAGATTAAGAGGTAGGTGAACCGAGATCCTAAAAAAGTTTTTTATTTATTCATTTGATTGAAATTAATTTTTTTTTATGTTTGTTGTATTATTTTATTTTACTTTCAATTTAGTTTAATAAATTTCATCTTCTCGTTGTAATTAACAAAAAAATTGTGGTTGAAGTAAATTTTTTTAATCAATATTTGTGAGAACGATATATGTACTTTGTACATTGTATTATAACTTGACGCGTGCACTTTGCGATTTAATCGAACATAAAAAAAATTTGTTTTTATTTAAAGATTTTCAGTATAAGAAAGTTTGATCACGAGGCTGGTCTTGGGTTTGGGCAAACCCGTCCCTAACCCGTATCGTTGTCATCCCTTGTTTGATATATATGCTCATTTTTCGTGTCCTGCAATATTTCTTCTATGATTTCATAAATGTACACTACTGTTTTAAGAATATTTCTGGAGCTAAAAATTTAAACTGAATCTCCTTGATTTTGTCTAGAATGAGTGTACACTTGTTTTTGATTGGTAGGATGAGTGCACACTTATCAATTGCAGGTGTTTATTAGTGGAATAAATTGATTTGTATGTTATAATGTATACCTAAGAATTAATACATAAATATTATATATTGTATGTGTAATATGTCTTTCTTTTTATGATTTAGTCATGATATACTCAAAATCAATAATACATGACATATACATTGTATGTATGCGATATAATCAAAAGCAAAAAGTAAACAATATCGCAATGCCAAAGAATTCTTGCTGAAATACAAATTTATTTGTTGATGTAGGAGTTATGAAAATAATTTAATCTCAAAAAAATTATTTTGCAACAATAAAAATCAAGGCATAATAAATAGAATATTGGATATAAGTCATGAACTCTATCGTAGTTAAAGGGATCACATTATATCACAAAACCAGATATCTTAGACTGCTCATAATACAAAACTAAAATATCGTCACTTAATTTTTAAAGACGACGCGTGGAAAACAAACTAAAAGATATGATGGATACTAAAAAATTAAATATCCAGGAACATTTGCGTGGTTGTAAAATTCATTCTAATCTTATACAAATCTGAGTACATAGATTGAGATATGGAAGAATAAAATCATCATACTAGAAAAATATAATAGGTAAATACAAAGGCAAAAACTTGTGTGAGACGGTCTCACGAGTCGTATTTTGTGAAACGGATCTCTTATTTGGGTCATCCATGAAAAAGTATTACTTTTTATGCTAAGAGTATTACTTTTTATTATGAATATCGGTAGGGTTGACCCATCTCATAGATTAAGATTCGTGAGACTGTCTCACATGAGACTCACTCAAATACAAAATGGTGAATTGTAAAAATTCGGGTCATGATCACCAAGCTAGCAAATAAAATCTCCTTCAACCTGCATAGGCATCAATATTTGGACCATTTTCACACCAACTGCACAAAAAAATAAAAATTAGATAGATGAGTAATTTAATTTAATTTTCAAAAATATCACATTTTTATCAAATAGTACTCCAGGCCCAAAAGAAATTATTTTTTTAAATTTTGAAAATAAATTAGAAAAATTGCTCAAATTTTTCAAAAAGCAACATCGATATTCTTCAAGTCGTCGTAGCTTATATGGAAGTTGGGCGTTTTGGCTTTTCGTATCATGAATTTGAATTTTTTTAGATAAACATTCACATTAACGTTACTTCATGTTCATATCTATAATATTACGCAAAACTAACAAGAGAATCTACGTACTCTATATTTTTGTGCTGATGAAACTACTTGATGATGTCCTCGTAGATTGGGTGAGTTGAGTAGACAATCTACCGAGTGAGTGAGAAATATACCCGGCAAATAGGTGTTTGTTCTTTGTGAAAATTTTTGACCTGATGAGATGAGTCTAGAATGATGAGATGAGCCCGGGTGACCTGACTTGGCCTAATGAGATGAGCCCGGGTGGCCTGGTTTGCCCTGACTGACCTGACCTGACCTAACCTAACCTGATGGGATAAGCTCGGGTAGCCTAGCTCGGCCTATGAGTACCCTTGATTGGATAGGATGAGCTAGGGTAAGACGATCTGCACACACTCAACAAGAAAATGTTAGTGAGGCGCCATAATGGTTTCTGACGTGGTCACTTTGACAGTCAATTCAGTGCAAGGTTCACTAAGTAGATAGATAATTTATTGAATGCAGTAGAATACAATTTTTCATCTCCCAAATGAATGAACAAACCCAGGTATTTATAGGGGAGAAGATGACCTCAATTATAGTGCTTGAACACTTTCCCGATTAGACATCTACTCACGCTATGTCTGATGACGGCTGCCCATGCTATGTCCTTTGAGAGTAAATGAAGAATTTATTGAATGCAGTAGAATGCAATATCCCATCTCCCAAATGAATGAGCAAACCCGAGTATTTATGTGGGAGAAGATGACCTCGATTATGGTGCCTGAACACTGTTCTCGATTAGCATCTACTCACGCTTCCTCTGACAAATGCCATGCCCTGTCTTTTGTCCGTAGGCATGGCGACTCATACTGTTCTGGCCTTGTCATGAGCACAGATTGTCAAGCTAATGATTTTGAGGTATGCTGACCCATACTAGTGGACGTTGATGAATTCCTTACCGCTACTTCTGGTTGGAGTAAAATTTTCTTTGCACGAGTAAAATTCTACAAGGAGGGTAATTGTTTGAATATTTTAGGCTTAATGAACATAAATTAAGTAAAAGAAATACGTAGAAGACTCGATCGAATAAAAATGATTCAAACATGCTCCTAAAAGATACTTGAGATTTTTTCAGGCAACAGAAGAGGCAATGTGACGCTTAAAAAGGGCGCCTCAGCTTCTCGTGTGTTAGAGTAGATGTTCAACATGTAGCTTGAGTTTTATTAACTCTAATATAAAACAGTCTTTATCTGTAACGTCTCCCGTTTTAAAAGTGCGGAATATATATATTTTTTAAAAGCTCGCAATTACAAAATGACATTTAAAATAATCGTATTTATTTGCCAATAAAAGTAGTGCAGTTTAAAAATAACTAACGTCATCCAAAAGCAACGTAAACGTAAACGTGTAAAAATCGTAAAATCATCAACATATAAAAATACGTAACTCCTCTCAAAACACATGAATCAATATGCGGAAAAATAATGGTCCTCGGGTCGTATCACTGCACATGCCGCCTGCATACTCAGTCTTCGGCACCTCTGGTTCCCTGATCAAAATCCTCACCTGCATCACACACACCTAGTGAGTCTAAAGACTCAACACACCTGTACCAGTAATAGCAAGTACATATACGTAGCACATAACAGTGAAAAATAGCATAATAAACATACATTTCATGAGCTTAAAAACATGAACATGAACGTGTCGTGTAAAATCGTAACGTGTCAAAACATGCCTCATCATGTTATCATATCGTATGCGTAACCGTGACCTGTCAAAACATGGTAATAGCATGTATCATCGTATCAACATATACGTGTTAAAATCTTAATTTGAATCCCGTTCATTAGCTGTGACTTTCGTATCATCATGTCAGTTGATGGATCTATGTACGTGTAACCGCGGTACCCGGCGGCGAGGATCATCAGCGACGGCATTACCCGCCCACTGAGTCCGGGCCTTACATGTCATCGTGTTAGTCACAACTAAATCACTTCCCTCAAAACGTGTCATCATGTTCATCACTTAAATAAAAGCATGCGTATACGTAATTTTTCCTTTAAACCAAGCATGCACCATAATTATCATAATGACGTAAAAATCATAAACGGGATGCATAAACATTTAAAATATCATGAATTTGTGCTCAGGGTGCTGCCAAGACCAAAATCTCTCTCCGGGTGCAAAATGACCATTTTGCCCCTGGAACCCAAAAATCGTCGTTTCACCCCTGGACCTCTAAAATTGACCCGAAGCTTACCAAACTCCTTAAAATATCCCAAAATATTTTTAAAAGCGTTCCTAGACGTAAACTCGAGCTCGTTTCAAAACTTAATCGATTCATTTTAAAACTTGTACTGGAGTCCAGGTTTTAACCCGAATCGAACCGAAACTTAACCAACTTTTTACCACCCCTTCTAAACACTTAAAAGGCCCTAAAACCACTAATCCAGCCCCCTTAGACCTTCGAACAAGACCCTGAAGAGCTGTTGGAAATTCCAGCAAGCCATCGCCCAAATCTAGCCATGACCCTAGCATGCTTCTAACTACTTCATGCTTAAACCGACTCGAACCAGACCCGACCCTTAGACATAACCTAAGACCATGATACACCCATTTCAAACTCAGAACTAACGCCTGAGCCCCAAAGCGAGCAAGAGCCGTGACTAGCCTAACCCGTCTCCCATTGGTGCAGCTAGTTGCTTCCTGGTCCAGCCACCTTCCCTAGCCAACTCAGCCCTGAACCAACACCACCAGGCCCTCCCTAGGACCATAAGGAACGACCCAAGACACTGCCTCGTGCCCTGGCCTCGTCCAGCAGCCGCCCCAAACCCCACAGTCGTGACTTCCTCTACGTGAACCCAAATTGCACAGCCACAGCTTTCTTTGTTCAGCCTCTTGACTGCCGCTCCAGGCCATGAACCACCATAAAGAGACTCATCCTAGGACCATTAGACACGCACCAGACCATAGCCCCAGGCCCCCAGCCGACCGAACTCACCCCAACACTACACCAAAGTCACCCGACATCTTAGCCACACACATGACCCCATCGTTTTCCACCAAGAGCTGAGTGTTCCTTAGAATCCCTTCATCATATCGCCTTAGACACAGCATGTTCACCTCTAGGCAACAAAAAAATCGGCAGCCCCCTTGCAACCATTCAACAAAAACGTGAGAATAGAACAAAAGATGCATGTATTTAAGCCAAAAACCGAGGGATTTCCATGCATGCATCGGATCGAGACTTCCACCAACAAATAAACAAATTACAGCATGTATATAGCATATATGCACTACACCAAAAATGGCATTCAACAAAGGATTTTATCCGTTGTCGTAGCCTTTCTAAAACTGTTGTAACTGAGGGTGTTGTTGAAAGTCCGTTCAACGACAACGGTTTTTATCCGTTGTGGTAGGTCGCATTTGCGACGGTTTTTTAAAACCGTCACAAATAATATTAGCGACGGATTTATTCAAAACCGTCCCTAATTTTGAATTAGTGACGGTTAAAATTTGCGACAGTTCTCAATAAATTCCGTGGCTACTTTTAGCAACGGTTTATAATCATGATTACCGTCGCTAATTTGTTTCGAAAAATAAAAAAAAACTTTTTATACTATAATAAATCTAAAAAAAACTAACAATCGAAACTAAAATCGTGTAAAAGACAAAAATTTTAAGTGTTGTGAAGTAGTAAAATCGTTTGAGAGAAAAATTTCAAATTTTGTGAAGTGGTGAGAATAATTTTAAGTGTTGTGAAATAGTAAAATCGTGTACGAGAGAAAAATTTTAAGTGTCGTGAAGAAATGAGAAAAATTTTAAGTATTATGTGAAGTGATAAATTCGTGTAAGGGAGAAAAATTTAAGTGTTGTGAAGAAAAACGGACCGAGTATGACGATATTTATAGACAGTTTGCGACGGGTTTTATTTAAACTGTCGCTATTGGCGACGATAATTGAAAAACCGTCGCAGTTTTTAATTTTGCGACTGCTTGAATCTCAACTGTCGCAAAATTTAGCGACGGTAGCGACGGTTTTATAAAATCCGTCGCTAAATATTGCAACGTTCTCAAAAACCGTTGTTGTTTGTCCAAAAACCACGCTAATCGACAACGGTTTCTTAAAACCGTTGTAGATTGTCCAAAAAAACACGCTAATAGACAACGGTTCTATGAACCGTTGTCATTGACACTAAAAAAACGCTCAAAGACAACGGTTTTATAGAACCGTTGTCATTGACCCTAAAAACCGTTGTCTTTGACCCCAAAAAGACAACGGTTTTGGAAAACCGTTGTTTTTGTCTCCCCAAAGACAACGGTTTTCGAAAACCGTTGTCTTTGGCCCCCAAAAAACAACGGTTTTCGTTAAAACCGTTGTTAAAACACATACGACAACGGTTTTTCACAAAAACCGTTGTCATATGTGCGTTGTTGTATGCAGAATTTCTTGTAGTGATGATGCAGCAATAAAAGTACGTGGCGTGCCTTGTGGTGTCTGACGATAAAAAACGAGAGAATGAAAGCTCCCTTTGCAAGGAGGACAAGAGACCACCGACGGTTTTTTTTTTTTAATGAAGAACAGCCCTGAACTCGAGAGAGGAAACAGCTGGGGTAGGGGTGTCGGCTGTTGAATATTAGGTTTAGGTTAAAAAAATGCTTAGTAGCTTAATTATATAGGTGATATTAGTTTATGGGCCATAATTTGCATTTTAAAAGTTTTAAAAGGGTTTTAAGCCCAACAAGCTTAAAAGTAGGCCCATTAAATTCAAACGCACTCCCGAAAAATATTTCGTGATGAAAATATTTTTGAAAACATTAGCCGAACCATTAAAAAGTCCCCCCGATTCGATAAAATTTGTGTACCTTTAAAAGTTAAAATCATGCGGGTAAAAATATCCAAAAATTCCCATTTTTGGAAAATACAGTTAAAAACACATCATAATAATTTATAAAAATAAATCATATAATTAAAATAATTTTTCTGACACTTCTTCGATCTCCGTTCCTCGATCGAGCGTGAAATGCACTTAGAAATCCTAATACATGACCTTTTAAAATTTCAGGAATTAAATCCTATCATGCATGAATTATGCATAAATTGCATATAAATAATTAAACATATAATTAAAAATAAAAATACTAGATTGCATGCACTTAGGTTACGCGAATTAAATTCCTGGACTTTACATTATCTTAATAATATTTTATGATTTTTATCTGATTATGAAAATTACTTCATCTGTATGTTCATGCAAGTTGGATAGATATAGACCTTGAAAATACTTTAGTACCATGAGGTTAATTTCACAAGGTTGATCATGAAATTCATCACATGTGTATTGTATAATCTAAATATGTTCCTAGTCAATTCAGCCTCCTAAAATAAGGATAAAATTCGTTCGAGTTCGAGACTAGCATTTGTGGTGTAAACGACATGTTTAATTGGTAAAGAGACGAAGATATTCATTCATACAGATAGGTGATCATGGAATGAATCATTGAACAATCATTCCTCGAAATTTCCAAGTGATTGTCATTTATTGAGTAGAATAATTTGCGGTTATGTTTATACTTCGTTAGTCTTTTGACCAAAGAGAATGTAGAGGTTCTACGTACTAGCGCTACACTTTGACTCGTTTACCGACTTCATGAAGGTCATCAGGAGGTGATTTTGGGTGTAGTCCCAACATACATAGGAGTCGATGCATTGTAGTCTAGGATTCACTGCTCACCTACGAGCGTGGATATCATATGTATTCCGATGAGTTTATAGTACAAGGAATAACTCGTCAAAGTAAGACATGTGCGTTATGGAAATGTGTTTCCTTAGTTGCACATACAATGTCGTTGTGATCACTCAAAGTTACATCACATCATTATCGAAGTCATTTGCAACTCTCTATATAACAATGGTTGCATATTTGTTTGCGATATATGTGTTGAAGGGACGGTATTGTACGCTAACCATAACTTATTGGTTCTTACAGACACTATTAGTGATATCTAGGGGATCATGAGACGATATTACTAGACGCTCTTATCATGATCCATGAGTTCTATCATACTTGAGTTATAACATTCTTGTGATCGAAGGGTTGATGCAAGGAATGAGGCAAACAAGGGTAAGCCCATATATGAAACGAATGTTGTTTTGAATCACATGAGTTGTGAACTCATGACTAGCTGCATCCCTGAACAATTGAGAGTCACACAAGTATTGGATGTTGTGTTCCCGTTGAGATAGTCAAATTCAAAAATTTGAACTTGACGACTTTAAATTTATGGAGATCAAAAGTATTGCTTATAAAGAAGTTTATAAGTATATCCATTATTAGAAGTTGTAGAAACTAACTTAACTGTTAATTAAATGAGGAGAGTGTAACTACAAATCTAGTGAAGGAATTCACAAAATAGGCAGCTACCAAAAATAAATCAAAAGAAAAAATTGTTTTTCGAAATTTTTATTTTCATTATATAACTAAGATTTATACTCTTATTACATAGGCGTTATCCGATTGTTGATTGTGGTTACAAGGAGTTCATAATAATTTAATTAGTGAATTTAGAATATGCTAATTAAATAATAATTGAGTAATAGTGACTACCGTGTAAGATTCTCGTGGAATATTCAAGAGAAATTTAAAATTAATTATTTAATTAGTAGTTATTTAATTATAGTATATAATGTATTATCAAGAATTGATAATTATTTAATTATGTCTGTGTTTTTTTTTAATAATGAAGAAAACATGAGATTTTTAAATAATGAAAATTATAGAATCCCAATTCAAGTCGAATCCTAGTAAGATTGAGAGACTATGTTTATTAAATTCATATTGTCAAATGTTGATAACATAGAAGACACAATAACACATATTAAAAGTTTGAAATCTCTCTTTTCATACACAAATCTATACCACCAGCCTTTGGAGGAGCTCACGACCCACCATCACTGCAACACCGCCAATGTTTGCTGCCGTGACGCCGCCACATCGTCGCCTCGTCCTCCAATGATTACTCTCAACAAGCAAATTTCTTCAAGATTTCTAGTGCGATCTTGACGGGGGCACAATTTCTGATCATGGACCCAATTAGAATAATCAAAAAAAGTTTTTATTATAGTATATCATTCGTTGGGATATAGAAAAACGGGTGTGACAACTTAAATACTAGGATAATTGGATTTAACGTTTACAACACAAATGTAAATTAAAATAAATATCCAATGAATGAATTTGAATCATACGATGCCTAAAGAAGTTTTAAATATCAAAATTTAAATTTAATGAAAAATTTTAAATTTTTCGTTGCTCATTGGGTTCGAGAAATTGGTACTCCAACATCATGTGTAGCTTGGAAATAAGGGAGGCACCTAAGTACCTCTTTGTGCACAGATAAGGTGCTGAGGCACCCATTTAGCACTGAGGCACCACGATCGGCCTGGGATACTGCCCAGGCTAGAAGAAGGCGCTCAGGTGCCCGATAAGTATCTCGTAGGCCCTACAATACTGTTTAACATATATATGTTAGTTTTAATGAACAAATGCATCCAAATGGTGTCCTTTGAAGTCTTTCAACTGAATTTTGAATGAACAGACACCTCGGTTGGTGAAACAACATGTCCTTGTAGATTGATAACTTTAATAGAGCATCAAAGATCATTTGAATCCATCTTTGATCAGATTTCTGAACACTCTTTTGCATTCATCTTGTCTACATATTATTCGTTTCAGAAACAAAGAAAAATTATAATATTTCTTGGTTATTATGCTTTTAATTTACTATGTTATTATCTCAAGCAAAGTTATTGTATTTTGGGATAAGCTTGCCAACCACTGAAGCACTAGAGTGGTACAAATTCTTCTTAAGAACATAGTGTTCAGTACTAGCTTCAACTTACTACTGTTTTATTTCATCTTCGAGATTTAGATTTACCACCAACAATATTTAGAATAATTTTATTCTGGAATTTTGAAGATGACTTTCTCATCAATAACAACGATGAACACTCAATTGACACAGAGAGACCAAAAAATTTCAACGGTGCAAACTTCAAACATGATAATAGAAAATTTTGTTTTACCTTACCACACTAAATTTGAAAAAATTTCTGAAAGATAATCCTCCCTCTATTCCCAAAGATGATGTTGATCCTCACAAGAAGGCTGCAATGAATGCATGGAATCAAAACAATTTTATATGCAAGGATATATTCTGAATGGATTTTACAATGCATTATGTAATGTGTATTGTCATGTAAAACCACAAAAGCGTTGTGATATATGCTTGAAAATATGTATAAGACAGAAGTTGTCGGCTTTAAAAAGTTCATTATTGGACGCTTCTTGGATTTCAACATGGTATATTCCAAAACTGTGGTGAGTCAAGTGCAAGAAATACAAGTATTATTGTACGAGATTCGTGCAGATGGGGTGATTCTGAGTGAGTCTTTTCAATTTTCAGCATTGATTGAGAAACTCCATCATTTGTGGAAGATTTTTTTTAAAAAAAAACTTGAAGCACAATCGAAAATAAAACGTGACTCGAGGATTTGATTGTTCGAATGATTATTGGAGAAGAGAAAGTGATACGGGGGTCTATAAGATATCTGCAAAAGTAAACATGGTGGAATCTAGTAACAAATGGAAGAAAAACAAGCTCATGGATGAACAACAACAACAACAATAAAAGAATAAGAAAAAGTTCAAAGAAAATTGTTATAAATCTGAGAATCCGAACAACATGGAAAAATAATGCATGAGTCCGGAGAAAGGAAAAGAGCAAGAAAACATAATTCAAGAAAGGTCAATACCTTTTGATTTTTCCGAAGTTGATTTAACTGAGTGGTTTTTCGAGACAAACCTGATGGACAACCCAAATGAATGGTGGGTTCATACTGGTGCTACCCGTCACATATGCTCCGATAAAGAGATGTTCTCCACATACACTCCAACTTCTGAGATAAAGCTCTTCAGGAGACATTTTTTTATAACCGAGATAGTCGGGCTTGGAGAGGTGTTTTGAGATGACATCGGGGATGAAAGAAACCCTTGTTGATATACTTTATGTTCCAGACACAAGGAAGAATCTCGTGTCGGGTTCATCGTTGGTCAAACATGGATTTATATTTGTTTTCTAGTCTAATAAATTTGTACTAATCAAGAATGGTCATTTTATAGGAAATATGAATTTTGATGAGACTCTTCAAGATAAATGTAACCGCAAGTTTGATGACAATAAAGTTAAAAGTTTTATTTACTTGTTTGAGTGTTCTGATTTATGACATGTTCGTTTAGAACAACTAGATTTTAATACTATGCAACGTTTAATGAACTTAGGTTTGTTACCTAATATAACATTGATGAACACATAAATACATAGTATGTTTTGAAACAAAAATGACGAAAACATATTTCCATTACACTGAAAGATGTATAACTACTCTAAAATTAACTCATATCAACATTAATGACTTAAAATTTTCAAGACTGATCACCACCAACAACAGTTGAATGCTTTTTCCATCTTTTATTTTACGTTGTCTATGACTCATAGGAAGCATAAAATTATTATGTAAATACATTAGCAACCAGCATTTTCAGTCATTTATTTTTCTGACTGTTAAACGGCTGAGGCTGTCTTTCATTCAATTCCGCATGATCAACTCTGACATGGTTTTGTGAACTATTTTTCTTTTTGTCATTTTCCAAATTATTCTTCTCACTTGCACCTCATCCTCCATCTCTTTTGTACTTTTTCATCTTTACTTGTTCTTATAATTCTTTTTTCAGTTTTGGAGTATTCTGATTATTCATTTTTATATTTTGACAAAAAAATTTATTAATTACTCTTATCAAAACTTTCTCGCCCAAAATCTTATGTTTACAAAAAAATTTTGGTGAAACATATGAGCTTGAATGTGTGAGATAGCTCTATAGTTTTAAATAAGTATTAGAAAACAAATTAGATATCGTTTTTTGTCGACTTTTTAAATCAATTTTCAATTCAACCATATTTTCATTTAATTAAATATTAATTTTCTATCATAATTATTATTTATATGAATATTTTCAAAAATATATAATGACAAACTAGCAAAGTATGAATAAATAAAAATTTTAACCAAATAAAAATATCTAATTTATTTTATATATCTATCAATTTAAAATTATTTACATATTAATTAATATTATCTAAATATACATAATTTTAAAGATAAGGGGTAAAATAGGTATCTTAGTTCAATATAAGATTGTCTCTGATTCTATGCATATCAATGAACTCATCAACAAAAAATCATATAGAGTGCATGTATCAATAAATTTTGCTCGTTTTAAATTTATAATGTGTATTTATTTACACATTGATTGATTTCTGTATACAATAGCTTGTGCTCCGGACAGACTAAAAAGTACGTTAAAAAAGAGTAGTGGTCAGTGGCAGAGCAGCTTCAATCCTTAAATCAATGTCGCCGTTGTCATGATTGAGATGCCTGTTTTTTCGATTCCGGGAATTGGGACTCTTTTGGATTCTTTTCCATAATTGACCATCCGGGTTTCTCCCGTTTTGAGATTGCTTCATTGATTAAAACAAAAACAAAACAAAATTGGATTCACGGGATCTGTTTCAGAAAAAAGGTCAGATTTTTCCTTCAATTTTGGATAATTATAACAGCCGTGAGTACATCCACGCACCTCTCTTTTTTTGGCAAATATGGCATGCATCAATCTTCTGGTTCTTTGCGAACTAGTGGATTTGAAGATTTCATTTTTTCACTGAGAGAGAGGCTGGGTCTTATTGGGGTTGCATAAAGTGTCAGTTTTTTTTTTTTTTTTATCCCTTTGGCTTCAAGGCTGGGTCTCATTCATGTCCGTGCTTTCTGGTTTTAAGAGATATAGGATCTAGATCTGAGCTAAATGTCGATTTTATCACGGTAAAGAATTATTGGGTTCTTTTCTTTACCGTTCTTATCCTGTTCTTTAATTATTTTTTAAAAAAGTTTTCTTTGGTATCATCGATATCGATCCGTATGTGAAGTATTGCTGGTTGAATTAGTTGAAATTGGCCACTACTTCTTCTGCCTGTCAGGATAGGGAATAGTGTGCTCAATTCTTAATAGTTTCCGCAGATTTAAGTGTTTGAAATTAATGGGATCTGAATGAATGCCGGGTCTAAAATAGACAAGAGCCTCAGACTTATATTAAATTGATTTGATTTCTTAAACTTGAAGACTGAAACTCAAATGGACTTATCCCACCGCACGCACTTGAGATCATTTGGACTGCATTGGAATTCCCTGGCCTGCAAATGCGTGTTCTTGGTTGTCATTGTTTTGGTTTTTAGAGCAGTTTGTCTTCATAGTTTCTCAGGCTTTGGCAGCAGTGAGGACAATTTCTTTGCCGTCAAAAGTAGGCCATTGACGTCGAATTCAGTTTCTCTCACGGGAAAATCCAAGTTTTTAGAGGTTCCTCAAATCATATGGGGCTTGAATAACCAAAAAATTGCATTAGCAAGAGCTTGTTTGACCGCAAGAATGCTGAATCGAACACTTTTAATGCCTAGCTTGAGTGCCTCACTTTTTTATAAAGAGGTGGATCTGCTGAAACCCGTTTCATTTGATAAGATCTTCCAGTTTGAGAAGTTCAACTCTCTCTGCAAGGGGTTTGTTCAATTGAGTCGGTACTCACAACTCGTTAACAGAACTGACCTTCTTGAGCTCCGGAAGGGAAGTGGAAGGAGATGGACCGCTGACGATGATCTACATCAGCTGAGACGTTTCAGTCAGCATCCATTTGATGAATACGAAATAATTCGAATAGTAGGTAAGAACCCTTTTCTGTGGCATGATCATTGGCCAGTCAAAGACTATGCAAAGGTATTTGAGTGCTTAGTTCTGGGGGAAGATATATCCAGAGAAGCTGACAAGGTTGTTTCCAAAATTAGGGAGATCGGATTAAAAGTAAACAAAGACGTTGGTTCACCACGAACTAATGGACTCGATTCAATGTTGCAGCCAGTTCCGTATGCAGCAGTTCACATGAGAATTGAAAAGGACTGGATGATTCACTGCAAAAAGCTGGAGCAGAGATTAAATATCAGTGAAATTTGTAGCAGTAAGGATCAGATTATCCAAAGAGTTGGAAACATCGAGGGTCTGAAAACTCCAATAATTATTTACCTTGCAGTAGCGGATGATCTTCTTGAAGATGACTCGATAATGGCTGGTTGGAAGGCAGGATTACTTCCCTTCGAGAAGAAAAAGTTGGGTGTTCTCGATTTATACAAGAAGCACCCATATCTGATTCAATCAGCAATTGACTATGAAGTCTGCTTGAGATCTGACGTGTTCGTTGGAAACAGCTTTTCAACTTTCTCTAGCCTTGTAGTTCTTGATAGAACTCAAAAAATGATCAATATGGGTGTAAAACGACCATGTGGAATGATTGTCAGATGGCCATCTTATGCCTACAATTTAGAAGGTGAATCGAAAAGCCCTCGTCCATGGGCAACGAATATGTCCAAGTCAAGCCTTCAAGCAATTAGTTATGGTTCAAATCATATTTCTTGCTCATGATTTTTGAACATGGTCATATTCTCGAGGTTTCACACGGTTGACTGCAGCTAGCCCTTTTGGAGGACACATTGGTATGGCTTCATTATCTTTTTAGAAAACTTGAGGTATACATAATGAAACAACATGCAAGGCATACTTTTCTTTGAAAATCTTGGACTTTAGGAGTTGAGAGATGAACACCAGTTTCCGTGAGACAAATATTTTCTTCTGTTCCCTTCCGTGGTTTACTCGCAAGTATCTAAGATCTTGTGTATATGTTATGTGGAAACAAATCGATCCCCTTGGTGCACAGTAGTGCTTGAAATGGCCCTATTCTGCAAATTTCTGTTTGAGTAGTTGGATGCATATTTCTACTTGAAAATACTGCTCAGTTATTTTTGTTGGTTCCTTGTTAAATTAAAATACTTCTAATTAATTATCCTGGATGGCGAACTTGTCCTTTGCGCATGCAGATAGTGTATAGTAAACGATTGCGTTGTCCACTGGATGATTGAACAAAAGGCAAAACATATATAATATGTATCAGCTGGATGCATTGGCTTGGGATCAAATCAATATACATGCTAGCTGGTAATGTTAATACACACATCACATGAATACACCATACTGTTGCTACAAATGTCATCGATATTTACCTAATGTCTTAAACAATGACTCATTTGATGATCAAGTCCAAATATATTTATATTTGTTTAATAATTACAAATAACAGTTTTCTTTCATAACAAAAGCATTTATTGCACAGGATAAATTAAACTTAATAGTACAAAATAAATTTATATAACTAGTGGTATGATTATTTGATAAAATATATAGTGGTATTATCTTAAAGAATCATTTATAGAGATTTCAATACTTAGTTAAATATTAATGAATTATTACTACAACCTATATTATTTGTCACGGCCCAGCCACCGTTGATATTATCTGTTAAGGTTCATAGCACTTAACTGCCCAACATTTCTTTCATGGGTTTGCCCAAGGGCTTCACGTTGACATTGACGGTAGTTATATGACCCAAATATAAAGTAGCTCATATATACCCTCGTATAGCATACCTTTACAATCTTTAATAATCACTCGCAAGTTTATTTAGAAATAATAATTAGCAATTGATATTTGTGATGCAGTAGTCAGTTGTTGTACAGGAGTATTACAAGGAATGAATGGTGATATTTTCATGGAATTGATTTAAAAATATTGTATATTTGAACATCATGAATGAAAAATTAATTAAAGAAAACTTGAAACAACTTTTCATCCTAATGGTGTCGCATGATGGTTCTTTCATGTCCTTTAATACAAGAGACTCTTCAAATGGTTAAAGACATGTCCCTACAAATTAATATCATTAAATAGAGCATCAAGGCTCATTTGAAACAACTTTTGCATCAGATATTTTCTGAAACATATTTGTATAATCATATTATCTTCTCCTTCATTCTTTCTTCTATACAAAAGAAAGTGTATGACATTTCTGGGTTATTGTTATTGAAAATTATTGTGTTGTATTTGTAAGAAGAGTTAGTATTTTTGAAGATGATTGCTATAAATTGAAGTATCAAGTTTGATGAGAAATTGTTCAACACTTGTCTCAACACGACCGTCGTAGATTCATTTTCATCTTTGAATTTCAAGGTATCAACTACAACAACATGAAGAAGAACTTTGTGTATTATAAAATCTCAAAGATAGCTTCAACATCAACGAAAACAAACTGTTCTAATCACACAAAGAGAAAAACCAAAGAAATTCAGTGGTGCAGATTTTAAAGGAGGCAACAAAAAATGTTGTTCACCTAATCACAATGAGTTTGGCAAGATTTTTAAAGGAGGATCATCCCACCATCACAAAGAAAGAGGTCGACCCACTTGATGCATGAAATCAAAGTAACTTTCTTTGCAAAAGCTAGCTATATTCTGAATGAACTTGATAATGCACTTTACAATGTGTACTGTTAAGTCAAAATCACGAATGAACTATGAGAAATGCTTGAAAAGAAGTGTAAGTCAAAAGATGTTGACCTTAAAAAAATTCATTGTTGGACGCATCTTGGAGATGGTAGGCTCCAAATTTGTGGTGAATGAAATGCAAGAAACACAAATACTTTTGCACGAAATTAATGCAGAGAAATTGAGTCTAAGCGAATCTTTTCAAATTACTGTTTTGATTGAGAAACTCCCTCATGTGTGGAAGGATTTCAAGAATTACTTGAAGCATAAGAAGAAGGAAATTAGGAGAATGAGAATCTGATTGTACGACTAAAGATCGAGTAAGATAACCGTAAAACTGAGGACAAGACAAGCGAAAGACTGAAGGAAGCCAAAGAAAGGGAAGAAGCAAGCGAACATAGTTCAAGAAATATCGATATCATTTGACTATTCTGAGCTTGATTCATCTACAATTGTTTTTTAATCAAATTTGGTGGACAACCCAAACAAACGATGGGTTGATACGGGTGCTACCCAAGAAATATGTTTCGATAAAGAGATGTTCTTTACATACACTCTAATTTCCAATTAAATGCCCAACATTTCTTTCATGAGTTTGCCTACGGGCTTCACGGTGACATTAATGGTAGTTATTTGAGCCAAAGCATACCTCTACAATCATTAATAATCATTTTTATATATTTTGTGTAATTTCTAATAAATAATTAGCAATTGATATTTGTGATGCAGTCGTTAGTTATTTTGTACAGGATTATTAGAAGGAATGAGCCGTGATATTTTCATGGAATTGATTTAAAATAACAGACATTGAAAAATTTACAGTTATAAATATATATTTCATTGTTGATTATAATATAATGTATCATAAAGAGACATTTTACGGATGCTCAATTTAGACGACTCTCATTTGTGGTTTAGTTATTTTATTCACACGATTCATTTTATTCTTGGCAGCATGGACAAGTTATTTATGGGAATCAACATTATTAATAATTAACTGATCTAATATCACTACAAGAATAAATATTTATGGTGACATTCATAAATGTCATCATATTCAATATTTAGTGACATTTAAGTTTTAGTGACACCTCCAACAAATGTCTTATATTTCAATGTCGTCTTAAACTTCCTGGCATTTTAAATTAATTGAAGTTGTGTGTTCAAAAAAAAAAAAAAAATTTACTTGAGCTGCCAACGTGTAGTAGTTTGTGTTTGAAAGGAATGGAAATGTGATTGTGGTCCGTGGCCCAACAAAAACAAAATTTCTTTGGAAAATAGTATGTGATGGTTAGAAATTAGATTACAAAATATATTTAAAATGACAAATTATCATTGTATTTAATTTGAAAAATTATTTCAAATATATATTTAGGATATTTATGTCATTTTGAATGCACTTTATAATCCAATACATAACTCTTACTGTACATATAGGATGATCCAATTTCTTCTGCGTCATTTATTGATTAGATATTATGATTCATTTGACATGAAAAAACTTACACAATAATTGACATAAACAATAAAAACTTAGGAATTTAATGCCAGGTTGTAAGAAAAGTGGGCTATATATAAATGTTGAGTTACCCCTCATATTCTTTCCCTAACGATCGAAAGTAAACAAATCGACATCTTATGATCGATACAAGAACTATTTCATCAAATCAAACCATTCTAAAATCGGTGGGTTTTAAATTCTTAAGCATAAATGACGGTCAAAATAAACAATATATATTTGTTAAATTTTATTGGGATTTGTTAAGTTAAATTAAATATACATGATCTTTTGACATTCACACAAGAGGCAACTAAAATTAAACCTTTGGTCATACCACAAAAACTCATGTGAGACTGTCTCGCATGTCAATTTTGTGAGATAAATATTATATTTGAGTCACACATGTAAAAATATTACTTTTTATGTCAAAAGTATTACTTTTTATTGTAAATATGAGTAAAATTGGCTCGTCTAACGAATAAAGATTCACGAGACCCTCTCACAAGAGACCTAATCTTAGTATAAAGTAACGGGCACAACTAGCTGATTATATTCTTAAGAATATTATTATTTTACAGCAGTTGTATGTATACACATGATAAAATTGATCGAGACGGAGTTCATGATTTATTCTTAGGGGGCGTTTGGTTCATGTGATAAGGTGGGTTTATTTTTTTTAACCCACTTTATCCCTCGTTTGGTACGCGTGATTATTTAACCAAGTCAATCCCTCCTATGAATGATAATGTTATATTAGGTAGGTTAAAATAATACCTCCTCACCCCCTAGGATTATTTATCCCACCCTTAATCCATCATATTTTTTCAATTTTACCCTTCTCCTAAATTCAACCTCACCACCACTTCCTTCCACCGACCGTCCACCGGCAACCGCCGGCCGCCGTCCACCATCTCCGCCGACCACCGCCGCCGCTTCCGGCCGACCACCGCCAGCCGCCGCCGACCTCCGGCCGATCCCGTCGTCGCCAACCACCGCAGCCGTCTCCGGCCGCCGCCGCCGCCGGAATGGAAGAAGAAAAAAAAGAAGAAAAGGCAATTTTGTCATTTCATCAAAAAATTCAAAATTATCCCACATTTAAAAATCATACCAAACATAATATAATTTTACATTATATATTACATTTCTATCACAATCATTTCTTTTATCATTTACATACTAATCATTAGTTTATTTTATCCTACAAACCAAACTTAGCCTTATAATATATATTATAAGATAAGACACCCGGCCCCTAGCTAGCTAATTAAGCATGAATTTGGCAAACAAATCACAATCATTGAACAAGCAAAGCAGGAAACAAATCACACTCGTTGAACATTATTATGGTAATAATTATTGTTTGATTTCACGCCCATTTAGCCATGAGGGACATCCCGCCGGCACCCAACATGACGGCGGCGTAAGACTTGATCTGCAGTTTGATGCTGCCTTGCAGCTTGGCTCCCATAAAATCTGCTGCCAACAAATCAACGAGAGCCATATAAATCAAGAGGCCAGAAGACGAAGCATTGAGTAAGCCCACAGTTATCAGGGAACGAGGGCTGTTCTCTTTGTAAGTGCTGGATAATCCCATCCCCAGTGCTATCCCGAATGGAGTGGTCACCGCGAAGAAAAATGCCATCGCAGTCTTCTTTACGAAGCTGTATTCCGCCTGGAGAATGCAACCGCCGAGACCCATTCCTTCGAACATTTGATGGAAGCAGAGTGCAGCTACCAGCCCTTTGATTGTGCAGGCGTTGTTCGACGCGCCAAGAGACAGTCCTATCACTATGGAATGAACGATGATTCCCAGCTCTAAAACCTGTACGTACCATTAATTGTCCATGCATCTTAATCTGGTGTCAATCTTTGATACGTATATATACAAACTTCTACGAAAGGGCGAGACTAACCATGGCAATTACTCTATATCGTAGAAGTTGTGAGCCCTCAGCATCGACCAATTTGCCTCCGTGGTGATGGCCATGAAAATGGCCGTGATCAGGTTCCGCCACAGCCATCTCCTGGTCTCTTGACTCGGCCGGCAGCACCACTCCAGATTTATTCTTCTGACTATATACACTGGTGGCCAAGGAATCGATCATAAGCGTGAGGATGGCGGAGAGCATGGCCACAAATCCAGTGAAAGGAAACTTATGCCATGGATTATCCTTCAAACAGGTGGATGACAACATGTCGAATGAATCAGGAAGAACGTGCATGAACCCAGTGGCCAGAATGATTCCAGCGGCAAAAGCCTTGACGATCACGAAAAGGCTGCGATCAGGCTGGAGCGCGGGGATGGAGCGCGTGCAGAGTGGCAAGCACACGCCGATCATGCTTGTTACTAGAATGGACACGATGGCGATGATTTTGAGAGGCAATGCTTTTTTCTTGTCGATGCATCCAGCATCATCTTCTGCTCCGCATTCCTGCACAACCGAGAGAACCTGCACAGAAAAGTTGGAAACCAGGAGGAACAAGACCAAAAGAATTGATGCTTTAGAAGTCATTTTGCTTTGTGTATGGACACATCTGTGTCGTTTGAGTTTAGAATTTATAGTAGCTATTAAGTAATTAATTTTGGTGACATAATGGACGCGAGCTGCGTGTAAAAGGCATGAAATGGCACTGGAAAATTGACCAAGTCCAGTACTCCTACATTGTATTACGCCCATTAATGGCGACATGTGGATATCGTGTGTTCCTTGCAATTGCATTTACGGAAGGAGCGTGTGTTAAATCAGATGTGGCAACAATTACTTCCAAAATTAAGTGCTATATAAACAAATAATATAAAATATAACCAAGCTATTCCAGGGACATGGGAAATCGAGTGAATTTGGATTTCGCTCAATGTAAAGTCATCAAGGAATAATAGATTTGGTTTCAAATTTGAAGTTTTAATTTTTCATCCAAACAAATCAAATAATTTGAAATCATATTAATCCGAACACAATACTACATAATTTCGCCAAATTTGTCAGGAAAAGATTTTTTTTGTTCTCAACTTATAAAGATTTGGAAATATAAATGAAAGCAATTTGCGCAGTCGAAGTTGACAATAACATACATATGCTGCCAATATAATGGTCATAATGGCATATAATATTATATGTTATGGGGTCGGTCGGGTATATTATATATATGGATCATACTATAAGCTAGCTAGCTAGCTAACTCAATGAAATCATTGACTCACACTCACATTTAACTAATGATTGGCATTGAAAATCATATCTATCTTAGATTTAAAGAGAAAGCCATTATTCGTGCCTTGCTACGTATAAACTAAGTCTACGGGGCTGGTGCGTCGTTATCATTTATCTACAATTGACTTTTGAGCTTTGAATGTTTACATTGATGGAGACATGTATAGTAGACTTCTCAAATATATTTTAAAAATTCATTTATTCATTCATTTTAATTAATAAAATAAATAAATATTGGTTTGTGTTAAAATGTTGACTTTTGGATAATCAAAATGTGAAGTTAAAACAAAGAAAGAGATGTATTTTGATAATTCTAAAAATTACGCCAAGACGCCATTTTGTCTTTATTATGGCTCCACGAAGGGTGTTATTATTATTGTTGTTGATGTTGATGTTGATGTTTGATAGATGGTGGCTCACAAGTTGGCATGCAACCTGAATATATCAAGAGATTGACTATCGGTGGTTAGTGGCCATAACCAAGAAGGAGTTTGATGGAATCTTGGGTTATATATTCTGTTGGATAGCATGGATCAGCGTGTGGTAATTGGGCGACTGAAAATTCAAGTCTCAATACTTAAAAGTGGACTCGGGGAAGTCAAGGATCATCAGAAACATTTTTTTCGTCACAATCACTTGATAGTCTTGATTGTAATTAATCATTTATGTGATCGATATGTACTTGTAATTCTATGTTGGATTAATCAATAAAGAAGTTGTTGCTTTCTTCTCGTGGATGTAGGTCGGAACTGTTGTATAATATAACACACATATCTACACAATGATATGATATTGTCCACTTTAGGTATAAAACCTCGGGAATTTATTTTTGGACTTTACCCAAAAGACCTCATATTCATGAATATATCATTCCATCTTATTAACTCATGATCTTCCTCATAAATTTTTGATGTGAGACTTTGGTTGAATTCTCAAAATCTTCCTCTCAAACGAAAGACCACCATTATTTTCATGGTCATGGCCTTCCCTCAATCTCATCCGTCCATCACCGAGGTAACTTATATCCATTGCGTTAGGAGCACGTGACTCACGTCACGGATTTACTGGGAGCACTACCCTTTATTTGTTTAAGTCTCCGATGATTCCACCCATATGACATGATCTCGAAAATGGTTATGATACCATTTGTTGTAAAATAAAACACACATATCATCACAATTGTATGATATTGTTAACTTTGGACATAAAACCTCATAGATTTTTTTTTGAATTTTATACAAAAGGCCTCATACCAATAGATATATCATTCCATTTCATAAACAAATTAATTTTCTCATGTATTTCTAATTTGAAACTTTGATTGAATTCTCAACAAGAACTTTGGTCGAACCACGTAATTCCATTACATTCTTAATTATGCACAAATTGCTTATTGATTTTTGTGTTAGTCTAAAAATTGGCGTCGTCCATGGGAATCGGGGTCACGACTGCTGGAGATCAAGAAAATGAGTTCTATGAAATTTGACATTGAGAAGTTCTCAGGAAGCAACGATTCTTTGGAGAATCAAGATGAAAGCCATATCAATCCAACAAGAGCTGGTATAACTAATAAATGAGGAAGATATGATACCAGCGATTAGAATGAGAAGGTACAAATTCTTGCAAGAGCACAAAGTGCCATTATATTATGACCAAGTGATAAACCACTCAGATAAGTCTCAAAATAAACTTTTGTAGCAGCCATGCGGAACAAGCTTGAAAATCTATATACGGCTAAATCTTTTGCAAATCTCCAGTACATGAAGCAACATGATACTCACGGAAAATTTTAGGGTCCGCTTCCTGCAAGTGTCACTAGTCCAGACGCAGGTTCGAAATTACCCTGAGCCCGAAATCACGAATAAGATCGTTAGAAGGGGGCCGAGAGGGTGTCCCGGCGTAGCCCTTCCGACGCTCAAGTCAGAGACTGATGATATATGTTGGGAGCAGCTAAGGGTGCTGCTGAAAACAATATAGCGAATGCCAAATCATACGCTCAAACCTGATATTTATAAGAGAATACTTGGGCTGCTCATGGGCCCTAGAGTTGGGCCGGGAGTTTGGGCCTGATCTTGATGGGTTCATCCCTGGGGCTGCTCATGGGCCCTACGCTCAAGCCTGGTATTTATAGGAGAATACCTGGGCTGCTCATGGGCCCTAGAGATGGGCCGAGAGTTTGGGTCTGATCTTGATGGGTTCATCCCTGGGATATCACCAGTCTCCCCCTCCCGAGTTGAACTGAATCGTAGGTTCAAAGTTCGATTAATTGTGTTGTCCTTAGTTTATCGGCGATGAGGGCATACCGTGCCAGAAAAATTAATTTCGTTTGTCATTAACGAACGATGTTACCACTGCGAAAATTACGGGGATCGACTGCCCGAACAGGGCAGGGTGGCTAAGCTCTTCAGAAACCATCACTTGCAAGGGAGAGGCCGTGCATTTTTCCTGCCGTTCGTCAATCTCCAAAGATCTGAGCTCCCCTATAAATAGCAGTCGTCTCCTCCTTTCAATTTCACTTCTCCCCTACATAATTTTCTCTTCAATGTCATTTAACAGCTCTCCCCAGCCCACGCCTCATCTGCGCGTTAACCCCAACACAGCTTCATCATCCTCTCGCTGTCACCGTCGTACATACCCTAGCCATCGCATCACTCGAGCCGCCGCCCGAGCTAGCCCAGCCACGCGCACACTCTGCCACCAGCTCGCTCGGCACACAAGCGACCAGTGCTCGCCCAGCCGCGCGCACACCCCTGCCTCGAGCTCGCCCCGCGCTTGCCCAGCCGCACGCACGCCCTGCCCTGAGCTAGCCCCGAGCCGCAACGCACGCCCTGCCCCGAGCTCGCCCCGAGCCACACGCTGGCCTTGCCCCGAGCTCGCCCCGAGCCGCACGCTCGCCCAGCCGCCCGCACGCCCTGCCCCGAGCTCGCCTGCCACGCTCGCCCTGACCCGAGCTCGCCTCGAGCCGCACGCTCGCCCTGCCCCGAGCTCGCCTGAGGGCCCCGGAATCCACGCTCGCCCGGCGCGCCCTCGTCCTGCACGAGCGTGTATCACACTTGTGCTTGTCACCGGTTCATCCTTGCGGCTTTTTAAGTATTCTTCCACGTCTCCTCCGGGTCAGTTCTCTCTTTTTCCTGTTTGATTATCCATAACACTTTTGTCTTCTTCCGATTTTGTATCTGATATTATTAACCCGCTAGGCCAAATAAAATCTCCAGCTCTACTTCTCTTCTGCTAGGCATACCTTAAGCAAGAAAATAAAAATTTCAATGCTCTCACCTATTAACTTCTATACTAGGCGATGTCGTAGTAGAAAAATCAAAATTCAACACCCCCACCGTCTAACTCCTCTGCTAGGTGATACCTTAAGCAGGAAAATTTAATTTTTCACGCTACTCCTCTACTAGGCGATGCCTTAGTAGGAAAATAAAATTTTTCTCCTTCACTCTGCTCCTCTACTATGCGATGCCTTAGTAGGAAAGTTTAATTTTTCTCCTGTCCTCTGCTCATCTACTAGGCGACGCCTTAGTAGGAAAATAAAATTTCTCCACTCTCACCCTCTAACTCCTCTGCTAGGCGACGTCATAGCAGGAAAATAAGATTTTTCTCCTCCCCGCCTCTGCTCCTCTGCTAGGCCGTGCCTTAGCAGGAAAATAAAATTTTTCTCCTCCCCACCTATGCTCCTCTGCTAGGCAATGCCATAGCAGTAAAATAAACTTTTTGTAATGCCCGAGATTTAATTACTGTAATCAGAAGTGGATTAATTAACAGTATTGAGGTTGTAGGAGTTCGAGTGGGGTAGCCGGGCGTCGGTACAATACAAGCCAAGAAGTTGGACAGAACCTGTGGCGCCCGAGCGGTAGAAAAGGACCGCCCGAGCGCTAGTGCACCACCAGCTTTGTTTTTGACAGAACGTTTGGCGCCCGAGCGGTAGTTTTTGACCGCCCGAGCGCCAGTGGATAACAAGTGAGCACTCGGGCAGAACGTTCCGCGCCCGAGCGGTAACTTATGACCGCCCGAGCGCCGCCTGAGAAACAAGAAGAATGTGCCACGTTGCTTGGACATGCATTTGACATATATAAGTTCTTTCTTCTTCAGAAAGTTGAAGGAAGGAAACGAGAAACTTGCCAGAAATCCTTACGCCTTTTATTTTAGGAATTTGAAGTTTGTGCAAGATCCGCCCGTTAGAATTTCAATCCGACTGCGGTACCGTGTTTCTATCGACGAGAGCTTCAACTAGACGTAAGTTTTATTGAATTTTGATATGGTTTGAAATTATGATATTGTCAGAATTGAATAAAATTCATATATGATGTTCTTGACATGTTAGACATCATAGAATCGAAGTCAGATTAAGAAACAGATTGATTANGAAAGGTATAAGTCAATGTGGTATTGGGAGATCGACACAAGTAGGATATACTTGTGTTTCCCTAAATCACATACTAATTGTTATTATCTGCATTGATTTGATTTGATATGCTTGTTCTATTGATGTATAGAGAGCATGTGTTAGACGAATATTAGATGAGTGATCTTGTGACAGAAGTACCTGATAGTGGTGGGATCGCCACGGGCACATTGCACGATGTCACAAGATAGTGTATTGGCGATAGTGCCACAGTCTGTGACGGATAGGTCAAGACACTGGATGTTTGGTTATATCGACGTGGATAGAATCGGAGTTTCTTCTATTACTGTTGGTCGATATAGGAATACCAACTTCTGGAATCCGGGATCCCTAGACTAGGATTGAGTCTAGTCTGAATTGTAAAGTTACGAGCATTGTCGACAGTCTGATATCGATTATGTTTCAGATTTTGATACATATTGCTGTTATTTGTTACATGCTTTATATTTGTTTATATAATTGCATGTTTCGTTGATTTATACTGTGATTATATTCTAACCGGAATTATCCGGATGTTGTCGTGTTTGTATGTGTGCATGACAACAGGTGGGACAGGTTCAGGGTCGAGGAGATGAAGAGAGAGATCGTGATTAGAGTGGAGACCACGGACTTGATCTGAAATAGGGTTGAACACTTGATATTTAGTAGTTGAACCTTAGTTTGTAAATGATTGTATATAGTACAAGACTTGTACTTTACTTATATACTGATATGTATAATAGAGTGATTCCATTACGTTCCGCATTTGATATTATATGTAAAACAAAAAAACAAATTGTAGACCCTGTTTATTATAATTGATTAATTAGTTCCAATGACGATTAATAACATGATTGGCGTCCGGGTCCCCACACTTTTTCTCCTTTCTAACTCTACTCCTTTGCTAGGCGACGCCATAGCAGGAAAATAAACTTTTTCTCCTCCCCAACTCTGCTCCTCTGCTAGGCGATGCCTTAGCAGGAAAATAAAAATTTTTTTTCCTCCCTAACTCTGCTCCTCTGCTAGGCTACGCCATAGCAGGAAAATAAAATTTTTCTATTCCCCAACTCTGCTCCTCTGCTAAGCGATGCCTTAGCAGGAAAATAAAATTTTCTCACTTTCATAATACACCAACATTCAAGAACTGAAAAGAAGAACTTGATTTTATTGAATTCTAACTAATTATATGGGAAAATGTAAAGATGAAATACATAAACGATAAAATCCAGAATCATACTCCCTAAGATGGTAAGCATTCCAGGGTCTCTTGAAGGCTATGTCACTCCAGAAACCATGGAAAATGTGTGTCTACTTATAAATTCTCTTTATGGACTTAAACAAAGTACAATACAATGGTATAAAAGATTTGATCAGTTCATGTTGAGTTTCAACTTCACAAGGTGTAGCTATGAAAATTGCGTGTACATCTACAAATAAGAAAATAAGATTAAAACTTATCTTCTCTTGTATGTAGATGATATGCTAGTTTCTTGTGCAAGTAAAACTATTATTGAAGCTGTTGACCAAATATTGAGTTCAGAGTTTAATATGAAGCAACTAGGAGAAGCCAAACAGATCCTAGGTATAGAAATCATAAGGAACAGAGAGTATAACAAACTTTTCTTTTGTCAAAACACATATATTTGCAAAGTACCCCGAAGGTTCAACATGTATGAGTCCAAACCTGTTATAATATCTCTGGCTCAACACCGTAAACTATTTGGAGAAAAATCTCTAGCAACTAAAGATGAAAAAGAAAGCATGCTTCACATTCCATATGTTAGTGGAGTTGGAAGTGTTATGTATGGAATGGTTTGTAGTAGGCCTGATTTATCTTATAGCATGAGTGTGGCATCAAGGTATTTGAAAAATCCAGGTGAAGCACAGTGGATTGCCCTAAAGGAGATGTTCAAGTACTTGAATAGATCTGCAAATGTTGGATTGTTGTTTAAGAAACATAAAAACTTGGAGAATTCTATAGTTGGGTGTGTGGATTCTAACATGTAAACCACATAATCAGAATTCATATCACTTTCTGAAAAGGTGAAAGAAGCATTTTGGCTGAAAGGAATGTTCTCTTAATTAGCATTCTTCAAAAGAAAGTTGTGGTGTATTGTGACAATCAAAGTGCAATACATCTATCTAAAAACCATGTGTATCATGAAATATCCAAATATATAGATGTAAGGTTACACTTCGTAAAGGATGTTATATCCAAATGGGAAGTGCATGTGGAGAAGATTGATACTATGGACAAGTCAACTAATATAATGATCAAATCACTGCAACAAAACAAGTTTGTTCATTGCATGAACTTGGTAAAGGCAGCAAGTTGGAATTGAGCTGGTAAGTGGAAGAGATCAAAAAACATTGGACTCAAAGTGGAGATTATTGGATAGATGATGGCTCACAAGTTGGCATGAAACCAGAATACATCAAGAGATTGAGTACAGGTGGTTAGTAGCCATAACCATGAGGGAGTTAGTTGGAATAGTGGGTTATATATTCCGTTGGATAGCATGGATCAGCGTGTGGTAACCAGAAAATTGGAAGATCAAGTGTCAATACTTAAAGGTGGACTTAGAGGCTTCAAAGATCATCATAAACATTTTCTTCATCACAATCACTTAACAGAGAGCCAAAAAGTGCACATAATACACAGAGAGAGTTGGAGAGATTGAGGGATAGTCTCAATTGTAATCCATCATGTGTGATCGGTTTGTGCTTGTAATTCTTTGTTGGATTGATCAATAAAGAGGTTTTTTTTCTCCCGTAGATGTAGGCCGGAACTTTGGCCGAACCGTGTAATTCCATTGCGTTCTTAATTCTGCACAGATTGCCTGAACCACATAATTCCATTGCGTTCTTAATTCTCCACAGATTGTTTACTGATTTTTATGTCAGTTTAACAATTACTATTAATATTATTACTATTTTGCTTCCATCCCTCCCTATTCAAATTGAAACTTCCATATTTTAGTGTTCAATCAAATTCAATAATATACACAATTATATTAATCCCACTAGCTACTAGCTAGTGTCAAAGCAGCTGCGCCAAAGGAATGAATGATAATAGTAAGACTTCAATTCCAAAAATCAAGGAAAATGAGTAATTGGATTATATAGACAAACAAGCTTTTACAAAGTGATTGATGCTTTCTTTTCCTCATTTCTACTTTGCTCAAATGCATAGAAACACAAATATCTCCTTCAGACTTGTTTCATAACGTTCCAAATACCGTTTCCCCTTTACCATTTTGATTTATTGGAGATTTGCATGAAAAGCTTGGGACAAACTGATGTTCTTCTTTACTAGCAGCCACCTCAGAACCACCTTCAATGCGAAACTCAACTTGCCTCATTGCTGGCATTAATAGCTTGCTAGAGTCAAATCGCTCAGTGCTTAGATCACACTACTCTTTAGATTCATCATTTGTGGTGGTGATCCATTCGAGCTGCAAACGTACTCCAAATCTAGAATAAGTATTCCTCTGCTCTTGCAATGCAACTAAAGCATCAGAAAAGGGTAACGCATACGACGAGATAAATATTAGTCCAAGGCTAATCAATCACAAATCTCATTATCTTGCACATGTATAATCAGTTCATAAAACAAACCTTGAAGTCCTTCTAGAGTCGTGATGAGATCAATTTCAAGGAGATCAAGAAGACGTCCTAAATCAACTCCGCTGGTCCAATTCTCTGGCGATTTCCCTACTTTCAATTTTAACCGACCTCGATTAGCTATCCCACTCCAAATGATTCAAACAAGCCGGAGTTTATCATTATTTTGACTCGTTAGCATGATGAAGCTTCCGTTGTCACCTTCCAGATCAAAGGTCTGTTGATTTTCCCCAACAAGAAGAAAATCAGTAAAGAAACAAATCCCCTTTTCATCATCGTACTCAAGAGCATACGCCATAATGGTCCCAGTGGTCAAGCCAGAGCTCCTTCCTGCTTTCATTACTTACCTACCGATGAGACTACCAATAGGAGCCTACAAGTCTATCACATGGGTGTGGTCACATTTTCCATGTTAAAGTCATCGGCAAAAGTGATAAAGGCGCCATCTGCTCGAACATCAGTCTCTACACGAGATCGTGTTAAGAATGTAATGGTCAGATTACAATGAGAAATCAACCAGCAAAATTATTGTGTTAGACAAGATCATCCAAAGATTAAAAAAGAGCTCCTAAGAGTACATAAGCTGAGAGAGACATATCAATATTTGAAGATCATGTAGCCAAAGTTATAGGCAGGTTTTCTCGAAAAGTTACTGTGCATCCATGTCATTCAGCAACATATTTGCTAATAATCCGACCCACCCACAATCCACTACACATTGTCAGAGACAAAAAATTAAAAGATGCCTTGTTTACCCATTCTCAGTTTAGATATTTGATGAACTCAAATTTTGTTGTTGACACTCTTATCTAAATTCCTCTAATAGAGCGCTGACAGAAACATATTTTCCTCTCACTATATTCAACATTTTGTGCCGTTCAATCATGAGCAACCATTGAACATCAGAAATTTTTTCAATAATAAACATGAACCTAGCGTATGTGCGTAAATAAGCCCAGGGTACACAGCCAAAATGAATAGATGAGATGTAAAAGTCAAAACACGTGATAGATACTAAAACCTAACAGATGGGAGGAACAAAAAATCTATAAAAATCATATCGATCTGCAATAAAAAAAATACATAAAACAAGCAATGTAGCTGCTTTTCCTCTTTCATTGTAATTATTTCTCTCTCTGGATAAAAAGTATATCCTACACAGTCAGCCTCCAGCTTAAATTTAATTTTACAATTAGTTGAGACTCATTCAGCTAATAAAATCAAAATAGCATCCAAGAATCAGAAATCGTTTCCATGAACTGGCAATGACATTTTACAACATGGGGCTGGATTACTTTACCTGGGTTGGTTCCAGCAAAAGTGCGATATCAGAGATCATCGGCAATGAATGATGTCGCCCTCTCCACAGCACCTAAGTACACCCTTGGTCCAAGGCTTGAGGGCAACAGATGAAACATTTTCTAGCTTGGATAATCCAGATCAACAGCCCCATGCCGATTAATGAGGAAACCAACCTGCCTATTTCCTGCCGGCTTTTAACAATAGCACCCAAGGTTCCATAAGTTTCTTGGCTTGCAACCTGAAAATGCATGGTGGGATTTAAATTAATAAACACTAGAAGGGTGGATGATGACAACCAAGAAATGATACAAACAAAGGAAATGTCATTTTATCTAGATGGCCAAGGAGAAATTTAGAGAATAAACCTGTATTTAACCAAGATACAAGTATATGACCTCCTCCATATTCAGTTGTCCCATACTTCAGATTATGGATCATGTGTTTATTGTAACTGAGAAGATTGAATTGAAAACTTGAAAGGTCATCTAGCTAACTGACACGACCTGGTCATGGATTTAGAATATCGTCTGTAGTTTTCTTATTATCTCCGGTCACAAAAAACCATATCTTAATTCTTAACTCAGAAGCATACAACTGAATACGAGCATCAATTTTAGAAATAAGTGATGATTGAATTGATTACCTGAGAACCAGATCCAATGCATGGATCAGTTCCACCAAAGCCATCAACAAGCTCGGTATAAAGTTGTTCCTTTGGGTTGTTGGAGGTGCTCCATAGAATGAAAATTCAACGACATCAACATCGCATCAAACACCCCTAGGTCCCTGCAAAATCAATACATCTGGTTGAAAACATCGATTTTAAGTCTTTACACGAAGATTTGTTGTTTGAATGGATGCTACACCACAAGAGCAGCAGAAAGACAGTGGGAAGGGTTGAGCCACTGCTTATGAACTTTCTGGTTACAAAGACAAGTATAGCTGGTATCATATGTCAACAAACCCTTCTTGATATGAAAACCAATTGTTGTGCCAAGACTGAAGCGTCGTACAAGTTTGCCATGAAATGCCCACGATAGTCATCAGTTCGAGCAAGGTACTGGCCTGCAACCCTGTTGGCCATTAACCACGAGTTTCAGGCAAAATCTCTTTCTGAAGATTTTCAAAGAAAAGCAATCTAACTTCAGAAATATCTGTTAACCGGGTGGAATTAGGCCATAAAAATTAAGTAGAACTGCTCTCAGATAGCTGACCACCTGACACAAAGGCTTGTAATGGGGCTAGACTTGATTCAGGCAGATTCATATTATTGCAGAAATTCTTTTCCAGATCCAAGGGTGATCCCTCTGATTGTGCTGAACCAGAGTTATGGGCCTTTAAAACCATTCATGCCGTACCTATCCAAGAGTTGGTTTTTCTAAATGCAGTAGACAGATGTTGTAATGCCCGAATTTTAAAAAATAATAATAATAATAAATTTTACTGTTCACGGTACTGTTCATGGGTACTGTTTAAGCGCTGCGGCGCTAGAGCTGCGGCAATTTTGGAGTCGCGGCGCCAGAAAGTGGCGCTGAGGTGCTAAAAACACGAAAAATCAATATCTAAGTCAATTTTCACCTCCTCCAATCATTTTTCTCCTCCCTCACACAAACCCACATGCATTTCCTCTCCATTTTCAAACTTCTTTCTAATTTTATGGGAGATATGCTCAAGAAAATTATGAAATGAAGTTAGATTTGTGATCCTCTCGTAACGGGCTTCACGAGGATGTAAGTATTTCTCATTTTTGTTCAAGTTTGGAAATTGGTTGAAGTTTAGAATTTATATTTGAGTTGATATTTGAGATATTAAGATATTTAAGATGTTGTATTTGAGTTGGTTTGAATTTAAAAGGGATATGAGAATGGTTTCTTGTTTATGTGCGAAGAACAATTTCCACACCTTTTGTATTTCGTGTTTATGGGACATTTGTGTTTGGATTTTGGAGTTATGGTCTTCATCAAACTTGTAGATAATCAAGTTAGCTTCGATTTGGTTCAAGAATAACTCAATTCCATGAAGAATTGAAAGAGATATGCTATATTTACTAAACCTGGTCTAGAATCCCGAGTTTGTGTCCATGGCTTATGTTTATTCGAATTCTGGTATTAATCGGTTAGGATTCCGAATTTGGTGTTCAAATAAAAGTTATAGAACATTGTCTTGTCTGCGAAATGATATAAAATGGGCTTGCTTCCATTGAGTATTGATGGAGTTATGCTCCAAATACTAAACTGTGACAGATTTGTACTGATGCAGAATTCGTGGGAATTATGTTGTATGTTTCATATTATGAACGACATAGTAAATAACTTTATTTGACAAACGTTTATGAAGAAGAATTATTGGGATTTGAGTTTTCTTGCATATCCAATTGGCGGATCTTGATTTGAAGCCGTATTGAATTAATTATGAATTTTGTACAGAAACTGCTCTGTTTTGATAAATGATCCGAGTTCTTGAGTTATAGTAGACTTCAGAGATTCAAGACTTCTCACCTATACATTTCGATCTTCGTTTGGTAATATTTGAAAGTTATGTTACGGTCGGTAACATAGGAGGTAAAAGTATCATTATATTTTAAATTGAAAATTCTATGGCTCGATGAATTACTTGTGATTTGATGATGATTGTGGCCTTGAGATGAGTTTATTATAATATCGAAATGATGATATTGATTTGCATCATTACATTTCATATTGAGCCACTTGTTGATTCAGATTTGATATGGCGGAGGTCGCCTTGATTTATTGATTTTTTGGACGTATGGGGCTATAGTTGAGTTGGCATAGTGAATGCGGAGGTCGCTGCTATGGCCTGAACACTCTCTATAGGCGCACCATAGTCCTGGGATTGTAGAACACAGCAACCCACCCCGAGCGGATGAGTCGGTGGATGTTGCTGGGGGATTCTCTTTCCTTGGGTACCCTATGACCAGATGATTCACTTGAGCTTGGGATTTATTGATAGCCCACAGCTTCTGATCATGCATTGCATTATATTGAATCTGTGGGGCCCTTAGCTCCTAATCGTTATTACAATGCAATTTGATTAGGGTTAATTAACCACAGCGGAAAACGGGTTTAAAATTTCTTTACAATGAGCCCAAAATATATTATTTGAATACTAAAAATAGTATTTCATCTCACAACATAAAACATGCCCACACATAATCAAAACAACTCATACAACAACAAATCATATCCTCAGGACATACCTCGGTATATGGATACATATACATATATACTGGGAAACAACCACTAAACCTCAAATCAGACTATGACTCCCTCCAGAAGCACCCTCTCCGGTCTCCTGATATCCTGGAGTACCTGTCATTGTCAACATACAAAGACAACAACAGCCCCATCTGGTGTGAGCAAAGCTCAGTCTGAAGCAACCACAATACATACCATAGAGATCTAAACAATGATATATGATATGCAATGCATGTATGTCGTGGAGGTATCAGGTCAAATGCCCATCCACTGAGCACATGTCAGAATCAAACGAATCGCTATCAAATCAATGCTCGAGCTGGCACACCGGCCTCAATCAGGGATAATCGTATGATAGCGTCGACAAAGCGCCATCAAATCCCAAATCTCAATCAAATCTGCGGGGCCACTAATGTCTATGCTTTAAGGGCCACATAATGCCAAACATAGCATCGTGTTCACAAACCCCATAATCAAATCAAATCATATCAGGGTATCCAAGGATCATAGCTCAACGTGCATGTCATGTATGCCAAATCAACTCAACACACAAGGCATATAGACATGTAATCTCAATCCAATCAATCAAACATATAACATATAATACAGATACCTGTCGTATGTTATCCGGTCGCAACATACCTCAATTCTTCGTTCCAGTTGATGTAGCTTGAAGATATCGGTATAATACGTTATCTACATCAATAACATACTCATTTCAATCAATAACCTAATCAAAAATCATTAATATGAGTTTCAAATATTATTTAAAACTTCAAAAATTCATATCAAATTCAAATCATAACATAATTCAATTCCGACTTCGAATACCAGTTTCTTGTCGGTTATTCTATCGCATATATTGAAATCGCCTTCAAATACATGCTATTCCAGCACTTTGATATTTAGAGCTGCTGAAACCAAAAGAATCTTACCTCAAAAGGAAGCTCTCGACGCGAGGATTCCGAATATATAATTTGTTTCAAGTTTGGACAACGTTTCGAAGTCGATTAGGACGAAAGAAATCAATTTCCCTTTCTCTTTCTCGAAACTTCAGCAAAAGGATGAATATATGTACTGAAAACTTATCTTTATCAGCCTTATAACGTGTGCTACAGAGGTATTCGCGCATATGCGCGACCGAACTCGCGCATATGCGCGGGTGGTACTGCCCGCGCGCGCAGTTCTGCGCGGATGCGCGTCTTGTTCAGTCCAAAACGCTATTTTAGGTTCCGAATTTGCAAAAGTGGTCAACATGAAAGTTGTAGCTCTATGCCTTGGATTTTATTTGCTACCAACCTCACTCAATTTGGATATTGTATGCGAGAGTTATGCTCATTCTCCCAAAATGTGTCATTGCAGGAACTGCAACGCACATGATACACTTTGGGGTGATTTTGCCCATATTTCCAAATGGATTTAGACAAAACGCAAAACATGAAAATTTTAGTACTATGTCTTAGCTTTCCAATGAAATTGGCCTCATGTCATTTGGGCCAATACTCAGGTAATTATGCTAAAAACCGTAACATGTGTCATTTTTCTGTTGCGGTTCAGCACACGTTTCAAACACAAATCAATTTCTAATACAATCTTTCATCATCACCATCTATTTTCTCACTCTCATTGTCATGATATACATCATATACATAATCACATGACAATTTCATGCATTATCGATAATCAACATAAGATTTACGATAATACGATTCACGGTCCTTACAGCATCTTTATGAATTTAATATGAAATATTTGTCACTTTAATTGTCATATGTTATTGATTGTATCATACAGGGTTTATACTCACCGGCATGTCCGGTACCTCTTGTTTTCATGTGCTTGACGGTAGGTGAGGCGAGGCTTGGGATGCCAGAGTCCAGCTCAAGGCGAGGAGATACGAGTTAGAGTGAGATTCTCGGGTCTTAGGAGCTATTTTATGATGTTGGGATTTCTTTATTTTGGCATGCTGGAAATTATATTTCAAATATTTGAGACAATTAAATTATTTTGACGATGTTTATATGGATTTGTGAACCACAAATTATGTATTTTACTCGATCATTTGGTTTGTTACAATTATAATTATTAGTATTAGATGTCGGACCCGGGGCCCCATATTAGGTGGTATCAGAGCGTAAGATATTTGGGAACAAAGTAGATCGAGTCAATTAGAATTGATTGATCATGTGATATATTTGTTAGCATTTTCATTGTGCTATGATGTGAAATACATGATTTAAATTGAGATATTATATTGTTGAGTTTTATTCGAGATTGTTGAGTCTCGATAGCCAGAGATGATTGATACAAGATTGAGATGATTGTGATTTTGTGATTTTATATGTGTTTGATCTATTGTATATCAGACATGGCTACTCGAGGTAGAGGTCGTGGTAGACATAGACAGAACATACCAGTGGCACAAGATCAGGGCAGTGCTACTCATACTCAGATGGATATAACTCCGACTCCGATGGAGATACTGTTAGCCAGATTTCAGTCTTTGCACCCACCGATGTTGAAGAGTACCGAGAATGCATTAGAGTGTGAGAACTGTTTGGAGAATATGGATCAATTATTTGAATCTCTTGAGTATCCAGATGATCGTAGAATCAAGTTAGTTGTTCATCAGTTATTGGATGTTGCTAAGAGTTGGTGGATCATGACCAAGAAAGCTTTAGAGGGTCGAGATACGATTGTTACCTGGGATATTTTTAAATCTGAATTTTATCTGCGTTTCTTTCCTACCTCTTACAGGAAAGATAGGGGAGCCGAGTTTGCAAATTTAAAGCAGAGAAATTTGAATATTGAGGACTATGTTGCTAAGTTCTCGAATTTACTGAGATTTGCTCCTCATGTAGCATCCGATGAAGAAGCTAAGGCCGATCACTTCATAAATGGTCTTAACCCTGATATCTTTACCATGGTTAATACCGGAAGGCCTAACACTTTTGCTGAGGCTCTTGATCGAGCCGAAGGAGCTGAAACCGGAATCATTAGGAAAAGAGGTTCTCAGATGCAACGACCCCAACAGCCACAGTATAGACAGCATTTCAGACATGGTAATAATGGCGGTAACAGTGGCAACATAAGAGAGCAGTTTCGGGCTAGAGGCAAGCAATTTAAGAGGCATGGCAGTAATTTTTCGAGTTTTAGTGGATCGAGACAGTCTGGTTCAGTTCAGAGCACTGGTTATTCAAGTCCGACTTGTGGTCAGTGTGGTGGTAGACATTATACCGATCAGTGTAGAGGAATCTCGGGAACTTGCCACTTGTGTAACCAGGTGGGACACTATGCTCGAGTGTGTCCTAACCGTGGCAGTGATATGTCTCAGAGTGGGGGATCATCGAGACAGACACCTCACCAGAATCGTCAGAACCCTACAGTTCATTCCTATCAGCAGTCAAACCGATCAGATCAAAACAAACAGAGTGGTAGCCACAGAGTAGGACAGCCACCTAGACAACAGGGTCAAGTTTTTGCACTCATGGAGGATGAGGCACATAATGCTCCAGATAATGTCATTGCAGGTAATTGTTTTCTCTCACGTTATCCTGCTTATGTTTTGATGGATACTGGTGCATCACATACTTTCATAGCTGAGTACTTTGTCTCATTGCATTCACTGCATTCTATGTCATTATCATCTACATTATCTATTTCTACTCCACTGGGCAAAGTGATGAGGTCAGCAGAAATGATAAGTGGTTGTGAATTTCGTTATGAGGATAATGTCATTGAGCTTGATTGTATTGTGTTGGAGATGTCTGATTTTGACTGCATACTTGGTATTGACATGTTGACAAGATACAGGGCTACTGTAGACTGTTTTCAGAAGATTGTTAAGTTTAGGCCTGATATGACAGATCACTGGACATTCTATGGTAAGGGTTCTCGAGCTAAGATTCCTTTGATATCTGTTTTGTCCATGACTCGTTTGTTGCAGAAAGGAGCAGAATATTTCTTGGTTTATGCAATTGATATTTCAAGGTCAGTACCTAAATTGGCAGATATTCCAATTGTTAGTGAATTTTCAGATGTATTTCCAGATGAAATTCCAGGATTTCCTCCAGTCCGAGAGATTGAGTTCAACATTGAGTTGATGCCAGGTACACAGCCTATTTCTAGAGCTTCTTATAGGATGGCGCTAATTGAACTGAAGGAACTAAAGGAACAACTTGAGGATCTATTGGCTAAAGGATATATAAGACCAAGTGTTTCACCTTGGGGCGCTCCGGTTTTATTCGTGAAGAAGAAAGATGGGTCTATGAGGCTTTGTGTCGATTATAGACAGTTGAATAAAGCCACAGTAAAGAATAAGTATCCTTTGCCAAGGATTGATGATCTCTTTGACCAGTTGCAGGGTTCTTCTGTATATTCTAAGATTGATTTAAGATCTGGATATCATCAGTTACGAATTAGAGAGGCAGATGTGCCTAAAACTGCTTTTCGTACCAGGTATGGGCATTTTGAATTTTTTGTAATGCCTTTTGGGTTGATCAATGCACCTGCGGTATTTATGGATTTGATGAACCGTGTGTTTCAACGGTATATAGATAAATTTGTTGTGATCTTCATTGATGATATTCTTATTTATTCAAAATCATAATTTGAGCATGCCGAGCACTTGAGAGCTGTTTTGCAGATTTTGAAAACTGAAAAGTTGTATGCTAAATTATCCAAATGCGAGTTTTGGTTGGATAGAGTGGTTTTTCTTGGACATGTGATTTCGAGTGCTGGTATATCAGTTGATCCGAGTAACGTTGAGGCAGTCATCAATTGGTCTAGACCGACATCAGTTCCTGAGGTGAGTAGTTTTATGGGTTTGGCAGGATATTATCGTAGATTTATTGAAGGATTCTCACAGATTGTGAGGCCAATTACCCAGTTGACACAAAAGAATGCACCATTTATTTGGTCTCAGGCATGTGAGGCTAGTTTTGTTGAACTTAAAAAGAGATTGACTAGTGCTCCAGTTCTGACTATTCCATCAGGTGTAGGAGGATTTACAGTGCACACTGATACTTCACATCAAGGACTGGGTTGTGTATTAATGCAGCATGGTCGTGTTGTTGCCTATGCTTCACGACAGTTGAAGCCACATGAGTCTAAATACCCAGTGCATGACTTGGAACTAGCAGCAGTGGTTTTTTCTCTAAAGATTTGGCGTCACTACTTGTATGGGGAGACATTTGAGATATTCACTGATCATAAGAGTTTGAAATACCTCTTTTCATAAGCGGAGCTGAACATGAGACAGAGACGTTGGTTAGACTTGTTAAAAGACTATGATTGCGAAATAAAATATTATCCAGGCAAGTCTAATGCAGCAGCCGATGCCTTGAGCAGAAAAGTATGCAGTATGTCCTTGATCACTAGCAGTGTATCTGATCTAGTAGAAGACTGTTGTCTTTCTGGTTTGGATTTTGTGGTAGATACTCAACCTGTAAGAGTATTTGTGATTCAGGCAGAGCCAGAGTTGTTTGTAAAAATTAGAGAGGCCCAAAGGGTAGATCAAAGCATTCAGAAATCAGTTGAACTCGTCAGATCAGGACATCGGTCAGAATTTCAGGTCAATACTGATGGTATTTTGTTTGTGAATGATCGTATTGTAGTTCCTAATAATTCAGAATTGAGGATACAGATTTTGCGTGATGCTCATTGCAGTAAGTTCAGTGTACACCCTGGAAGTAAAAAGATGTACAATGACTTGAAGAAACAATTTTGGTGGAAAAGAATGAAATCTGACATAGCAGAATTTGTATCTCGATGTTTGAATTGTCAACAAGTGAAAGCAGAAAGGAAGCGACCAGGAGGTCTTCTGCATAGCCTTAAGGTTCCAGAATGGAAGTGGGACCATATCACCATGGACTTTGTCACGAAATTGCCGAGGTCGTCGAGGGGTTGCGATGCAATTTGGGTTATCGTTGACAGATTAACCAAGTCTTCGTGTTTCATTCCTTATCAGATGACATATAGGCATGATCAGATGGCTAGATTGTACATCAGAGAAGTTTTGCGATTGCATGGTGTGCCTAAGTCCATTGTATCAGATCGTGATCCTAGATTTTCTTCTCATTTTTGGCAGAGTTTACAAGAGGCCCTTGGTACTCGTTTGCATTTGAGTACAGCATNATTCAGAGTCGTATGCGAGCTGCTCAGGATAGGCAGGCTAAGTATGCTAACATCAGGAGACGACCATTGATTTTTGAGAAAGGTGACAGAGTTTTTCTGAAAATATCTCCTTTCCGTGGTACAGTTAGATTTGGAAAGAAAGGAAAATTATCACCGAGATTTGTAGGTCCGTATGAGATTTTGGAACGTGTTGGTGATTTGGCTTATAGATTAGCTCTTCCTCCTGCATTATCAGGTGTTCATGATGTTTTTCATGTGTCTATGTTGAGGAAATATCATCCAGATCCTTCTCATGTACTTCCACCTGACGAGGTTGAGTTAGATCATACTTTGAACTATATTGAGAGACCGATTAAGATTCTAGACAGAAAAGATAAGCAACTCAGAAATAAATTGATACCGTTGATTAAAGTGCAGTGGAACAGACATGGTGTCGAGGAGGCAACTTGGGAATTAGAAGAAAAAATAAAAAAAAAATATCCAGAGTTATTCAAATGAAGTATGCTTCTATTTTCAGTCTTATTTTCAGTATTGATGATTCCATCGTAGACTTGAAATTGATTATTTGATTTCGAGGACGAAATCTATTTTTAGAGGGGAGGAACTGTAATGCCCGAATTTTAAAAAAATAATAATAATAATAAATTTTACTGTTCATGGTTACTGTTCACGGTACTGTTCATGGGTACTGTTTAAGCGCTGCGGCGCTAGAAAGTAGCGCCTAGGCGCTAGAGCTGCGGCAATTTTGGCGTCGCGGCGCCAGAAAGTGGCGCTGAGGCGCTAAAAACACGAAAAATCAATATCTAAGTCAACTTTCACCTCCTCCAATCATTTTTCTCCTCCCTCACACAAACCCACATGCATTTCCTCTCCATTTTCAAACTTCTTTCTAATTTTATGGGAGATATGCTCAAGAAAATTATGAAATGAAGTTAGATTTGTGATCCTCTCATAACGGGCTTCACGAGGATGTAAGTATTTCCCATTTTTGTTCAAGTTTGGAAATGGGTTGAAGTTTAGAATTTATATTTGAGTTGATATTTGAGATATTAAGATATTTAAGATGTTGTATTTGAGTTGGTTTGAATTTAAAAGGGATATGAGAATGGTTTCTTGTTTATGTGCGAAGAACAATTTCCACACCTTTTGTATTTCGTGTTTATGGGACATTTGTGTTTGGATTTTGGAGTTATGGTCTTCATCAAACTTGTAGATAATCAAGTTAGCTTCGATTTGGTTCAAGAATAACTCAATTCCATGAAGAATTGAAAGAGATATGCTATATTTACTAAACCTGGTCTAGAATCCCGAGTTTGTGTCCATGGCTTATGTTTATTCAAATTCTGGTATTAATCGGTTAGGATTCCGAATTTGGTGTTCAAATAAAAGTTATAGAACATTGTCTTGTCTGCGAAATGTTATAAAATGGGCTTGCTTCCATTGAGTATTGATGGAGTTATGCTCCAAATACTAAACTGTGGCAGATTTGTACTGATGCAGAATTCGTGGGAATTATGTTGTATGTTTCAGATTATGAACGACATAGTAAATGACTTTATTTGACAAACGTTTATGAAGAAAAATTATTGGGATTTGATTTTTCTTGCATATCCAATTGGCGGATCTTGATTTGAAGCCGTATTGAATTAATCATGAATTTTGTACAGAAACTGCTCTGTTTTGATAAATGATCCGAGTTCTTGAGTTATAGTAGACTTCAGAGATTCAAGACTTCTCACCTATACATTTCGATCTTCGTTTGGTAATATTTGAAAGGTATGTTACGGTCGGTAACATAGGAGGTAAAAGTATCATTTTTATTTTAAATTGAAAATTCTATGGCTCGATGAATTACTTGTGATTTGATGATGATTGTGGCCTTGAGATGAGTTTATTATAATATCGAAATGATGATATTGATTTGCATCATTACATTGCATATTGAGCCACTTGTTGATTCAGATTTGATATGGCGGAGGTCGCCTTGATTTATTGATTTGTTGGACGTATGGGGCTATAGTTGAGTTGGCATAGTGTATGCGGAGGTCGCTGCTATGGCCTGAACACTCTCTATATGCGCACCATAGTCCTGGGATTGTAGAACACAGCACCCCACCTCGAGCGGATGAGTCGGTGGATGTTGTTGGGGGATTCTCTTTCCTTGGATACCCTATGACCAGATGATTCACTTGATCTTGAGATTTATTGATAGCCCACAGCTTCTGATCATGCATTGCATTATATTGCATCTTTATGAATTTAATATGAAATATTTGTCACTTTAATTCTCATATGTTATTGATTGTATCATACTGAGTTTATACTCACCGTCATGTCCGGTACCTCTTGTTTTCATGTGCTTGACGGTAGGTGAGGCGAGGCTTGGGATGCCAGAGTCCAGCTCAAGGCGAGGAGATACGAGTTAGAGTGGGATTCTCGGGTCTTAGGAGCTATTTTATGATGTTGGGATTTCTTTATTTTGGCATGTTGAAAATTATATTTCAAATATTTGAGACAATTAAATTATTTTGACGATGTTTATGTGGATTTGTGAACCACAAATTATGTATTTTACTCGATCATTTGGTTTGTTACAATTATAATTATTAGTATTAGATATCGGACCCGGGGCCCCACAGATGTCATCTAGCTTTCAAATCAACAACATTCGGATCACATTTTCCTTGCAAACGCTGCAAGTTGGATAGGCTGATTGAAAGATTTTTAATTCTTTAAAGACAACTACTGCATTCAACCATAAATGAGGGAGGAATGATCGACAAATGATGATTATATAAATGGACCCGAAACTGTTGGTATCAAGCAATCAAATAGGAGCTCCTGAAAGCTAACCTTGTCAGCAACCAATGATGCAACTGTAAACATTAAAAAGTCGATACTGAGATTTCATAAAACCATTCTTTGACAGGAGCAAAAAAATCGTACCTTTAGTGCAAATTCAATGAAAGATAACCTTTTCAGCAACCATAACATGTATTTTCTTCTCTAAAGCATCTGCCAGATCGATCAGTTAATTGGGAACGGATCCCTTAAGAAGACTGTGCCAGTAAATCATTAAGGAAAGATGAGCGGATGAGTGGATGTATGTCATATGAATGCACGAGTGTGCATCTGGTAGAGATCAAAGTTGTATAATTGGAGAAGAAGATTATTGTTAGAAAAAAAAAATCAATAATTAAGTGTGTATACACACATATATTTCAGTAGTATGGTAGCAAAAGAACACATTGTTTATTTGTGATCTCACTTCAAAGAATAAATATCAATATCGTGTTAAGTATTTTTGTTGTCCATGTGTTCTCAATTTATTTAACATTATGAATTGCAATACTCTGCTATCTAGTCCAACTCCAGTTGATAAATAACTGAACAATACAAATGCCATACACACACATACCGTCACCTTTTTCTTCGAGGTCCCCACCTCAACATTGTTTAATATTTAATGCTTTCTGCACACGTTTTTGTAAAAAAATGCATGTTGACAAAATGTGGATGATCAAGTCCTAAATTTATATTTTAAAAAAAATGATGCGACAATGTTGTAACTTTTTATCCAACTCCCATTATACAAAAGATTTACCTCGGATTCGGTCTGGAGAGCGGATACTCAAATCTTCACAGCATGATTGCGTCGGGTTAGAATTCTGGGCCTGCACATACAAAAATAAAGTTAGAGGGTCGGAGAGTTTTCCGAATTGACTCTCCAATGCTTAAGTCCTGGGAGCAAACTTAAATGCACAATATAATCGTGTTAAGTGAATAATGGAGTGTCCATGAATCAAACTGTATGCCAATACCTAGTGTTTATAGGGAGAGGATGAGCTTTCATGCCAGAGTAAAACTCCTATTGAGATAGATCCTTACCTGAGATTGGAGATTTCAAACATTAGGACTCTATCTCGATAGCGGCTAGCCAATACATGGTGTTTATAGGGAGAGGATGAGCTTTCATGCCAGAGTAAAACTCCTATTGAGATAGATCCTTACCTGAGATTGGGGATTTCAAACATTAGGACTCTATCTCGATGGCAGCTAGGACTCTATCCTTATCTTGTCTCGATTTACCCGTATCCCGCATTTATTGGGTTCTTTATATATTGATGAGCATATTTTTGCATCCCTCAGCCGTGTTAGGGTCCGGAATTTCCGACCCCTGGGTGGACTCGGAATTGTGGGTTAGGGAGTGTGGGCTTGGACTCCTGACCATTTGATGGACTAGGGGTCATTCTTAGATGGACTCGGATCCACCCAGATGTAGCAAATTTAGGGGCATCAAACTCACTTTTACTCATTTTGATATTTGTTTGTGTCAAGAAATTAGAGAACGACAAGGATGATAGATAATGGAGTGAAACCCATGAATCAATAATAACAATAATAATTTTGGAGACAGAGGCTGTCTTTTTCATTATCTTGTCAATTCTTTATTTTTCGCTGATCGACTGGTGAAACATAGGCGGTCCCTAATTCTTATCAATTATTGGGGCTTAGGCTCATGTAATCATTAATTATTCATGGGCTCTCTTGTTTGCTCAGCTCCTTCCAAACAAATTAAATAGAAGTGTGATGTGGGTCCCTACATTTTGCTACGATCAAGTCCATGATCCGACCATATTCGTCGCCACCGCCTACCGTCAACGTTCACAATTGCGAGAGGCTTCACCGAGCCTTGGCCGAGTGCCACCGCGGGATCCCGGCGGGGCCATCTCGTCAGTCCGCTTGCCGTCACCTGAACCACTCCCTTGCCGAATGCTTGGTGGCAGTGGTCTGCCTCGAGGAGTTCGAGGCTGTCCGTTCTCTCTTCTCCAGTGGCGGAACCGCAATCAAACGCCGCCAGTGCCACAGAATTTTCTCGACGTGCTTATCCACTCATCAAACGCAACCTTAAAACTATCTGGTTCTGTAACTTGGATCTATCAAGGTGAGAATTTTCTCATCTTTGGCCCGTTATTATTGTCTTAAAACTATATGGGTGATACTAATTCTCTTTCAGATATTTGTAAAATTTCATATTCCTGTATAAATCTATAGCATCACTTATTACATGTTTGACAGGAATAGATTATAATATAATCATTTAATATAATAGTAAATTTGCTCCAAGTGTTGTTATTTGGTACACATTCTGATATCTAGCAAACAGATAGGAGGGCTAAAGCGCTCATTGAGCATTCACATTAATAAGTACATAACAATCAGTCGGCTGAAACATATTACTTGTTAAACCTATGCCGATCATGTGGAGAAGAATAGTCTGTATTTGGGCCATGAGGATGATTCCAAACGGATTAATGGCCGGCTGATTTCAATAGTAAAGCTTTTTTTACCATGTTCACTATGCTACTGACTCCGGAGATTTGAAATATGTCTTTGGTGAAATTAAAGATATTTGGATACTCGCGCACCAGCTTCTTATTGCACTTGAAGTGAAGAGCATAGATCTGCTAAGTATCAATACAAGTGTCCTATTATCGTTCAAGAATGAAACTCAAGAAACTTGTTATCATGGTTATCAATTTTACAGCTTCACCACACTAAAGTATATCCATGTTCTTGAACTGTACCAAAACTATAATCCTATCAGCTCACACCTTTATTATGTTTGAGTATTGTCATGAACAAGCATATGTGATTATTTGTTACAAAAACTTCACCCTTTTATCAAGCTGCTGCATCTTTTCCACTGTCCTCTCCAAGAACTCTTATAATTGATATTTTGAATCTACGTATATAGTTATTTAGTTTTAAATTTTGATAAATATATATATTTTTTGTTTATTTATATACATATTTTCGGTTTTAAAATTTAAAATATATTATTTATTATATTATATTAATATTTTTATAATATAACAGGATTCCAATCCAACCATCTGGTTAAACTCTTTTGACCGGTTGGACCGACCATTTTTATAACGTGAAAACAATGTGGATTGGTTCGATCAACAATTCAATTATAAAAACATTGATCTAAATCATAACAATTTAATAATAAATTAACAACGG
>NC_133316.1:25368289-25372513 GCF_012295235.1 Primulina huaijiensis
CGGAGGTCGCCTTGATTTATTGATTTGTTGGACGTATGGGGCTATAGTTGAGTTGGCATAGTGTATGCGGAGGTCGCTGCTATGGCCTGAACACTCTCTATAGGCGCACCATAGTCCTGGGATTGTAGAACACAGCAACCCACCCCGAGCGGATGAGTCGGTGGATGTTGTTGGGGGATTCTCTTTCCTTGGATACCCTATGACCAGATGATTCACTTGATCTTGAGATTTATTGATAGCCCACAGCTTCTGATCATGCATTGCATTATATTGCATCTTTATGAATTTAATATGAAATATTTGTCACTTTAATTCTCATATGTTATTGATTGTATCATACTGAGTTTATACTCACCGTCATGTCCGGTACCTCTTGTTTTCATGTGCTTGACGGTAGGTGAGGCGAGGCTTGGGATGCCAGAGTCCAGCTCAAGGCGAGGAGATACGAGTTAGAGTGGGATTCTCGGGTCTTAGGAGCTATTTTATGATGTTGGGATTTCTTTATTTTGGCATGTTGAAAATTATATTTCAAATATTTGAGACAATTAAATTATTTTGACGATGTTTATGTGGATTTGTGAACCACAAATTATGTATTTTACTCGATCATTTGGTTTGTTACAATTATAATTATTAGTATTAGATATCGGACCCGGGGCCCCACAGATGTCATCTAGCTTTCAAATCAACAACATTCGGATCACATTTTCCTTGCAAACGCTGCAAGTTGGATAGGCTGATTGAAAGATTTTTAATTCTTTAAAGACAACTACTGCATTCAACCATAAATGAGGGAGGAATGATCGACAAATGATGATTATATAAATGGACCCGAAACTGTTGGTATCAAGCAATCAAATAGGAGCTCCTGAAAGCTAACCTTGTCAGCAACCAATGATGCAACTGTAAACATTAAAAAGTCGATACTGAGATTTCATAAAACCATTCTTTGACAGGAGCAAAAAAATCGTACCTTTAGTGCAAATTCAATGAAAGATAACCTTTTCAGCAACCATAACATGTATTTTCTTCTCTAAAGCATCTGCCAGATCGATCAGTTAATTGGGAACGGATCCCTTAAGAAGACTGTGCCAGTAAATCATTAAGGAAAGATGAGCGGATGAGTGGATGTATGTCATATGAATGCACGAGTGTGCATCTGGTAGAGATCAAAGTTGTATAATTGGAGAAGAAGATTATTGTTAGAAAAAAAAAATCAATAATTAAGTGTGTATACACACATATATTTCAGTAGTATGGTAGCAAAAGAACACATTGTTTATTTGTGATCTCACTTCAAAGAATAAATATCAATATCGTGTTAAGTATTTTTGTTGTCCATGTGTTCTCAATTTATTTAACATTATGAATTGCAATACTCTGCTATCTAGTCCAACTCCAGTTGATAAATAACTGAACAATACAAATGCCATACACACACATACCGTCACCTTTTTCTTCGAGGTCCCCACCTCAACATTGTTTAATATTTAATGCTTTCTGCACACGTTTTTGTAAAAAAATGCATGTTGACAAAATGTGGATGATCAAGTCCTAAATTTATATTTTAAAAAAAATGATGCGACAATGTTGTAACTTTTTATCCAACTCCCATTATACAAAAGATTTACCTCGGATTCGGTCTGGAGAGCGGATACTCAAATCTTCACAGCATGATTGCGTCGGGTTAGAATTCTGGGCCTGCACATACAAAAATAAAGTTAGAGGGTCGGAGAGTTTTCCGAATTGACTCTCCAATGCTTAAGTCCTGGGAGCAAACTTAAATGCACAATATAATCGTGTTAAGTGAATAATGGAGTGTCCATGAATCAAACTGTATGCCAATACCTAGTGTTTATAGGGAGAGGATGAGCTTTCATGCCAGAGTAAAACTCCTATTGAGATAGATCCTTACCTGAGATTGGAGATTTCAAACATTAGGACTCTATCTCGATAGCGGCTAGCCAATACATGGTGTTTATAGGGAGAGGATGAGCTTTCATGCCAGAGTAAAACTCCTATTGAGATAGATCCTTACCTGAGATTGGGGATTTCAAACATTAGGACTCTATCTCGATGGCAGCTAGGACTCTATCCTTATCTTGTCTCGATTTACCCGTATCCCGCATTTATTGGGTTCTTTATATATTGATGAGCATATTTTTGCATCCCTCAGCCGTGTTAGGGTCCGGAATTTCCGACCCTTGGGTGGACTCGGAATTGTGGGTTAGGGAGTGTGGGCTTGGACTCCTGACCATTTGATGGACTAGGGGTCATTCTTAGATGGACTCGGATCCACCCAGATGTAGCAAATTTAGGGGCATCAAACTCACTTTTACTCATTTTGATATTTGTTTGTGTCAAGAAATTAGAGAACGACAAGGATGATAGATAATGGAGTGAAACCCATGAATCAATAATAACAATAATAATTTTGGAGACAGAGGCTGTCTTTTTCATTATCTTGTCAATTCTTTATTTTTCGCTGATCGACTGGTGAAACATAGGCGGTCCCTAATTCTTATCAATTATTGGGGCTTAGGCTCATGTAATCATTAATTATTCATGGGCTCTCTTGTTTGCTCAGCTCCTTCCAAACAAATTAAATAGAAGTGTGATGTGGGTCCCTACATTTTGCTACGATCAAGTCCATGAGCCGACCATATTCGTCGCCACCGCCTACCGTCAACGTTCACAATTGCGAGAGGCTTCACCGAGCCTTGGCCGAGTGCCACCGCGGGATCCCGGCGGGGCCATCTCGTCAGTCCGCTTGCCGTCACCTGAACCACTCCCTTGCCGAATGCTTGGTGGCAGTGGTCTGCCTCGAGGAGTTCGAGGCTGTCCGTTCTCTCTTCTCCAGTGGCGGAACCGCAATCAAACGCCGCCAGTGCCACAGAATTTTCTCGACGTGCTTATCCACTCATCAAACGCAACCTTAAAACTATCTGGTTCTGTAACTTGGATCTATCAAGGTGAGAATTTTCTCATCTTTGGCCCGTTATTATTGTCTTAAAACTATATGGGTGATACTAATTCTCTTTCAGATATTTGTAAAATTTCATATTCCTGTATAAATCTATAGCATCACTTATTACATGTTTGACAGGAATAGATTATAATATAATCATTTAATATAATAGTAAATTTGCTCCAAGTGTTGTTATTTGGTACACATTCTGATATCTAGCAAACAGATAGGAGGGCTAAAGCGCTCATTGAGCATTCACATTAATAAGTACATAACAATCAGTCGGCTGAAACATATTACTTGTTAAACCTATGCCGATCATGTGGAGAAGAATAGTCTGTATTTGGGCCATGAGGATGATTCCAAACGGATTAATGGCCGGCTGATTTCAATAGTAAAGCTTTTTTTACCATGTTCACTATGCTACTGACTCCGGAGATTTGAAATATGTCTTTGGTGAAATTAAAGATATTTGGATACTCGCGCACCAGCTTCTTATTGCACTTGAAGTGAAGAGCATAGATCTGCTAAGTATCAATACAAGTGTCCTATTATCGTTCAAGAATGAAACTCAAGAAACTTGTTATCATGGTTATCAATTTTACAGCTTCACCACACTAAAGTACATCCATGTTCTTGAACTGTACCAAAACTATGATCCTATCAGCTCACACCTTTATTATGTTTGAGTATTGTCATGAACAAGCATATGTGATTATTTGTTACAAAAACTTCACCCTTTTATCAAGCTGCTGCATCTTTTCCACTGTCCTTTCCAAGAACTCCTATAATTGATATTTTGAATCTACGTATATAGTTATTTAGTTTTAAATTTTGATAAATATATATATTTTTTGTTTATTTATATACATATTTTCGGTTTTAAAATTTAAAATATATTATTTATTATATTATATTAATATTCTTATAATATAACAGGATTCCAATCCAACCATCTGGTTAAACTCTTTTGACCGGTTGGACCGACCATTTTTATAACGTGAAAACAATGTGGATTGGTTCGATCAACAATTCAATTATAAAAACATTGATCTAAATCATAACAATTTAATAATAAATTAACAACGGGCGAAAATATTGTTATTAAGGTTAATTATTAAAAGATGACAAAAACTTGTGTGAGACGGTCTCACGGGTCGCATTTTGTGAGACAGATCTCTTATTTGGAACATCCATGAAAAAATATTATATTTTATGCTAAGAGCATTATTTTTTATTGTGAATATCGGTAGGGT
>NC_133316.1:25372613-25373307 GCF_012295235.1 Primulina huaijiensis
GCATTGCAATTCTGATTTCCAGCATTTGAAACATAGTTGTTTCTTCATTGGGTAAGAGTGGTTTTAGTAGTGAATCAGTTAATTTCTCATTTGAGGACTCCATACATNTCAATTATAAAAACATTGATCTAAATCATAACAATTTAATAATAAATTAACAACGGACGAAAATATTGTTATTAAGGTTAAGTATTAAAAGATGACAAAAACTTGTGTGAGACGGTCTCACAGGTCGCATTTTGTGAGACAGATCTCTTATTTGGAACATCCATGAAAAAAAATTATATTTTATGCTAAGAGCATTATTTTTTATTGTGAATATCGGTAGGGTTGACCCGTCTCCCATACGAGCCCACTGAAAATGGCCGGTTTGGCGGGATGATGGTCTTTGCGGTTGCAGCTTTTGTGCATTGCAATTCTGATTTCCAGCATTTGAAACATAGTTGTTTCTTTATTGGGTAAGAGTGGTTTTAGCAGTGAATCAGTTAATTTCTCATTTGAGGACTCCACCCATCCCACCTTGTCCATATATTTTCCAAACCTCCCGTCCGTTGGCATTTTTCCTATTACCAACTCCATGAGCACAACTCCAATGCTGTAAACATCACTTTTTTCTATTGCCTTCATGGAACAAGCATACTCTGCAATTATCATACCACAGTTAATTAACAAGCTCACTCAATGAAGTGGGAAA